>NW_010114057.1:43991-105345 GCF_000699245.1 Pterocles gutturalis
AATAAAGGAATGAGTTGTGAAAGGTGATGGGAGGACAAGGCAATAGGTTAACTGATTGTTGACTACTTCTGACTGATGGTTGTCTCCAGAGGAGCTATGCCTTTCATTTTCACCTGATGTTATCTGTTGCTAAATGTGTATATTGATTTTGATATGGGAGAAAACTGCTAAATAACATGCTTCTGTCTTTGCTTTTCAGATATTGCTATCCAGTATCCTCAGTTCTCTGGCTACTCATACATTACCTTTGAACCACTGAAAAACTCCTATCAGACCTTTCAAATTACCCTTGAATTCAGGGTGAGTTTAAGCAATTCGAAGCTCAAATAGGAGCTTTAAATTTTATGTACTTACTCTGATGCTATGGACAACAGAACGATAACTTAGTTTCAGTATAGCTTATAATGTGATTGTGGTGAACCTATACATAACCTTCATTTTTAACGATCTGTCTTCACCTTCGGTGAATGCAAATGAAGTTGATAAATTGAGCTAAAATGTTTTAATCCATAATTGGTAGGCAGTGCGTGAAAGAGTCCCAGGGACTAGTAATACTGGCATTGCAGACTAACACCAATGTATGTTAGCAAAGTCATAGCCACGTGAATGAGCTACAGGCTGAAGTACACCTGGAATTTTTGTGGATTTCAGTTTGGAAGTGGCATGTGGTATCTTTAAATATAGGAAACTGTGATCTTGTTGTACTGAGCAAAATACTACGCTATATCCAGAGTTCCTTTTCCACCTTGCAAGATTTAAGTCGGGTTTATCTTGTATCTCTGAAGTTTGGGAAAGTGGCTACTAATATATGCAAGATACTGGACTACTTAAACTACAGGTCTGAAGTGATGAGATACATCCCACGGTGTCTTGTGTTAATGCTGTCTGTGTATTACAGACAGAACTGGTAAGGCTGCCTGTAGGAAGGGTGACCAAGCTCTCCAATGCACCTTTCATGGTGATGTAACACTCTTCTGGCAAGTTGTCAGCTTAAAATGCAGGGTGGCTGTGAAAAGCTGCCGTGTCAGCTGCTGCGCACATACGGAGAAATCCTGCTTGCACAGGTTGTTCAACTGGAAAAGTGTCAGGCCCACTGAACATGTGAAGCAGTGTGTGTGTATTCATGTGCAGTAAGTCTGATGTGTCTGCACTTAACAGGCTTGCTAGGACGTCCTTGCTAGACTGTGTGCTCAGAGGTCTCATATGGAACATGTCTGACAGTCTTTAGTGCTTTTAGGCTTGCTTTTAGGTCTGATAGTATAATCCTGAAAGTAGAAGAGAAGTTCTTAATCAGTTTAAGTATTAAGGCAAAGTTTTTCTAGGTTCTTCAAATGCAGGATTCAAAACTGATCAACCAGTTTCTGATTCTGCAAGTTAAAAACTCCATCTGAAAAATGCTGTCCCTTTCTTGGTGAAAAGTCTGCCAGTGTTGCTTCTATGTATCTGTTACCGTGAGGCTTAGACTTTGGTTTTTCATGTTGATGCAATGATTGCAGGCTGAATCAGAAGATGGCTTGCTGCTATATTGTGGAGAAAATGAACACGGTCGTGGTGATTTTATGTCACTGGCAATCATCCGACGTAGCATCCAGTTCAGGTAAAACCTCCACACTAATTCTGATGTAAGAAGCGGCCATTGCTGCCTCCCAGGGCTGCTATATGTGATGATTATCTGCCGTGTCTTTGACTTCTGCCTCATGCAGTGCACAAAATGGACAATATTACTTAATTTATCAGTTCTTCAATATATTTTTTTCTCTCATCCCTCTTTAGTGTGTGGACATGTGTCCCATTGAACTCTTTTTTACTCAGACCTTAGTGTTAAGGCAAAACAATCAGTTTTCTTCAAGGCATTAGAGCAGGGTTCATTTCTATGGTATCAGAAATGCCAGTGAGCCACTGCATCTGCTAAGCTTATGCTGTATCGAGCTCCGCATAGTCAATGTTTTTCCTTCAGAGCAAAAGGACCTGCAGATAATGTAGCAAAATAAAGGATTTAATGCCAGCAAGGGGCCTGTACTTCATCTTGTATCCCTTGTTTAGATGAGAGTTGCAGGTTTTTTAAATGAGAATGGAGGGGATTTCTTGCAGTCTCATAAACTATGTGAAAGAGTATCTCAAGCATCTCCTTACTTGGGAGGGTGAGTCCTTTGGAAGGGGGGAATAACAAACTGCATGATGTGCCTTAGTTCTGTTTCTGTTCACCTGCACTGAATAGCAGTCAGAGAAAATAGCGTGTTTTGTTCACATTTGGCTTCACAGAGGCTCTCATGGAGGTCTCCTTGTCAGTGCTGAGTTTCATATAGTATCACAGAGTTACTAGTGTGGCACTGCCTTTCACCAGGGCACTAGGAAATTTCCCAAGAGAAATTACTGTGATATCAGGAACTCAGACTGTAATACCCTGCATCTTGAAACAGTTTCAGCTGTTGGCAGGTTTTGCAGTCTACTTGGTATGGCCAGAGAAGGCAAAATCTTCTCCATGGAAGAAAGACATAATGAAGTTTGGAACTTAGAACAGATCGTATGTAGACCTGCTGTCTAATTTTCCTGTGATCTGCTAATACACAATGTGAAACAGAAAGGTTCCCAGGAGTGAAGGGAGTGTTTGGAGTCTAAAAACAACTTTCAGTTATTTGGTTAATGTAAGATTGTCACCTTGCCCTCGCTGCCTCATGGTCCCAGGTTCAACTGTGGCACTGGAGTTGCAGTCATAACGAGTGAAAACAAAATCAAGCTGGGGAACTGGCACAGCATCACATTGTTCAGAGACGGCATGAATGGCTGGCTCAGGATGGACAGCAATGCTCCAGTGACGGGAAAATCTCAGGTAGGTGATCCTGCACCTGCAGCTTGAATTGGGCTCTCTCAAGATTATGATGACATTTTTTCTTGCCAGAAGAAGACTGATTGGATTTTAAAGGTACATTTTTATTTATCAGTGTTGAAGCATTTAGTGAACCGGGATCAGTGTACAGATTACTCTTACACATAGGCAGTTTAGAAATCACATAGACAAATATGCCAGCACTGAATCCCATGAGTTTTGCTGTTGTCCTCCATGGTTGCTCTGCCACCCTTCTGCTACACTTCACCTAGTCTCAGGTACTGGCTGCTGTTAAAAGTTTGACAGGTTTTACAGCTGCTGTCCCTGATTGTTTTTTTTTCAAGCGTCAGAGGACTGCTCTGCTTCCTCAGACAGAAAAATTAGGTTCATATGTGTGTATATGTATATATTTGTAACGGCTCAATGTCCGAATGGATACTGGTGACAAGTGGCATTCCTCAGGGAATTGTCACCTTGCCCTTGCTGCCTCATGCTCCCAGGTTCAACTGTGGCACTGGGACCAGTGCTATTTAACATCTTTGTCAGCAACTTGGACAGTGGGATTGAGTGCACCCTCAGCAAGTTTGCGGATGACACCAAGCTGTGTGGTGCAGTCAGCATGCTCGAGGGAAGGGATGGCATCCAGAAGGACCTGGACAGGCTTGAGAGGTGGGGCCACGCCAACTTCATGAAGTTTAACAAGGCCAAGTGCAAGGTCCTGCATGTGGGTTGAGGCAATCCCAAGCACAAATACAGGCTGGGTGGAGAATGGCTTCAGAGCACCTCTGAGGAGAAGGATTTGGGAGTGTCAGTAGATGAAAAACTGAACATGAATCAGCAATGTGTGCTTGCAGCCCAGAAGACCAACCATGTCCTGGGCTGCATCAAGAAAAGCGTGGCCAGCAGGTGGAGGGAGGTGATTCTCCCCCTCTACTCTGCTCTCATGAGACCCCACCTGGAGTCCTGCATCCAGCTCTGGGGCCCCCAACATAAAAAAGACATGGGGCTGTTGGAGCGAGTTCAGAGGAGAGCCATGAAGATGGTCAGAGGGCTGGAGGACCTCCCCTATGAGGACAGGCTGAGAGAGTTGGGGTTGTTCAGCCTGGAGAACACTCTGAGAGGACCTTATAGGTGCCTTGTAGTACCTGCAGAGGGCCTACAGGAGAGATGGGGAGGGGCTTTTTACAAGGGTATGTAGCAACATGACAAGGGGTAATGGATTTAAACTGGAAGAGGGCACATTTAGACTAGATATTAGGAAGAAATTTTTCACTGTGAGGGTGGTGAGACACTGGAACAGGTTGCCCAGAGAAGCTGTGGTTGCACCATCCCTGGAGGTGTTCAAGGCCAGGCTGGATGAGGCTTTGAGCAACCTGGTCTAGTGGAGGGTGTCCCTGGCAGGGGGTTTGGAACTACATGATCTCTAAGGCCCCTTCCAACCCAAACTATTCTATGATTTATGTATAATATGCATATAGCCACACAAGGTTTGTATGCAGAGGTGTAGTTACATGTATACCATGGACATAGATTTAAGCACAATAGTGGAAATAAACATTTTGCCCTGACTTAACGTTAACACCAGCAACTTCATGTGAGGCTGCCAGGATAAAATACAGTAGAGGAAGATGTCTTGACCTGCTCATCTGTTGCCAGGCTAGAAAACAGAAGTGAAATTCAGGTGCTGACAAAAAAGTCAGTTGCAAATTGTTTCAGATGTCTTTTCCTCTTCCCTTTGATAGCCACTATTAGCATGCCATACCTTGCCCTGGAGAAAAGTGGCTTCAGACATCTTATTACTTCACACTTCCATGTACAGGCATTGAAGGAAAAAAAAATGCTGTGCATTGAGTTCTCATCAGCTGGAAATGAAAAAGGAAAAGATTTCAATGTCTGTCACGTGTTGCAATGTCTTACCAATGCTATCAGGCCATGCAAAGGGCAAACGTGAATCAGGAGAGATGTGTCCAGTAGAGACCAATGCCATTGTACAGCACGGTGGTAAGACCACACCTGGCTACGCAGATCACCCATAGCCATGAAAAATGAAGTCAAAGAAGGAAAGGTGCAGCAAAGGGGTAGTAGGAAGATTATGGTTCCCAGAGTCTATTACAAGAAGACTTTGACAGTAGACACACATTTTTGTAGCTTCAGCTGCATCAGAAAAAGAGTTAATACCTCCAGAAAAAGAGTTAATTGCTCCAGGTGCTGCTCTCCACCAGAACTTGCTGCTTCCATAGTATTGTTGCTCCAGTGAGTCCTCCTCAGCCCTTCCTAGTTAGAATGACCTGGATTAGCGTCAGCGGACTGGTAATGTTTTCTGACCTGGTTCGTTTTGACTTCAACAGTCTAGAGAGTGCCTGGAAGGGAAGTGGATCTTGACAGACCAAGAGAGGCAGGAGCATCAAAAGCTACAAGAGATGGCAAGTAGTTGGAGGCAGGCTGGAGAGCTTTATGCCCACAGCTCTGGCATATGCCCAGTATGAAACCCTGCGGATATCTGAAGTCTCTTTAGCCACAGGGTTCACTGGAATTATTTTTCTGTGCTGAAACTGAAATCCATTTGATGTGTTTTTCCAGTGCACTGTGCAGTGAATGCCCACAAAGTTAATAACATAGGCTATCGGGGTATAATTTATTGTTACGAACACCATGGATGCAGATGGATGCAGGGCAGGGGTGAAAAATCCAGACAGCTTTACACACAAAGGTCAGTGCTGTCAGAAGGACATATTGGTCAAAACTGGCCATGAGTAAATGTGGGAATTTTGAGTGTATTCTTCTGAAGGGCAGTGAGGTTTTGAAATAAACATTGAGTAGGAGACAGAAGAGAAATATTCTGCTCAATTTATGGAAGGAATTACAACTGTGTTGATCACACTAGCATGGAGTTTGATTCAATGGTAAAAAGAGGGGTTTTCTTGTTGTTGTTCATTACTGTGCACTATAGCAGTGCTAGTAAAATCAGATGTGTACATTTCTATAGGCAGGGTGATGCCAATAAAAGAAGATAGAGCATAAATTTAGTGCTTGCAAAGTGAGCAGAACTCCACAAAGTCATAATTTTGTCACCTTTTGCCTTGTCTTTGTTTTTACTGTAGTTTTTTTGTCATTTCATTATTATTCAGTGCTAAACACTTGCTGGGTTCTGTCCAAAAGGCAGTATCACATTGGTCTGTGTCCCACAGGGCTTAGAGTTTAGAAGAGAAACAATTTTGGCAAAAGTACAAGAAGAAATTGAGGCAAAAGATGGATCACAATCACTCCTCAGAACATAGTGATTTTTAAGTTTTTTACTGTGTTTTTAATAGTCCAAGTTATGATGATGGATGTGGGTGTAAAAAATATCATTTAAAATGGTAAACTGATTTTAGGAATGACTAATGGAAAGGAATTACCAATGAGCAGCCTACATATCCCCTGACGCAATTCTTTGTAGAGAAAAAAAAATTGATTATACACAGTGTGGCTTAATCAGTTACTCTCTGTTAGTCTGTTCTACATTATGTAATGCTCTGTTTTCCCTTCAGGGCCAATATAGTAAAATTACGTTTCGGACTCCCTTCTACGTTGGCGGTGCCCCCAGCGTGTACTGGCTGGTCAGAGCCACAGGCACCAACCGTGGGTTTCAGGGCTGCGTTCAGTCGCTTAACATCAACGGAAAGATAATTGACATGAGACCCTGGCCATTAGGGAAATCTCTCAGTGGTGCTGATGTTGGTAAGTGTAATGGTGTGGGGTCTTTAATAAGCAATAAACCAGGGGTTACATTTTGCCTGTTGAAAAAAAATTGAGCAATGGTCCATGTTTGAGAGATGGAAGGTGCAGTCTCTATTTTTGGCATGGTATTTCTCTGTGTCTTTGCACATTGCTTTTGCTGGGTCTGTAGTAGGAAGGTTTATCACACTGTGCAAGTAAGCATCACTGTTTCATATACCAAAACCCCTTGTGGACACAGTTACCATACATGATAAATAGTAAAACCAGTTCTGGTGGGCAAGCAGGAAACTCAGTGTTGCTGACATAGTTACATCTAGGAGTATTTCTGCCAGCATCTCTCAGGATGCCTCTTCATGCTCCTGACTGACTCAGTCATATCATCAGAAATCAATAATATGTATGCTGTATTTCTGTTTAAAACATTATAGAACCAACAAAATGTGTTTTGCCTAAAGGCATCATTGCACTTGTCCAAAGCAAAGCAGCGATCTCTCAGATCCACAGAAGTGCTGTGGCTGTTGTAGAGGGCTTTTCCCCATTAAACCCCATTACTGTTGAGACAAATAGGCTTTCCTATCGACCATACATTGTTTTCATTTCCAGAATCACAGTATGTTTTACAAATACTATGGAATAAACTCTTTCAACAGCTTTATGAAGTGGTGTTATTATCTCCCCTTCACAGATTAGAAGATGGAGAGGAGAAGTAGGCAGGTTAATTACCTAGTCCTGTCTTACTTATTCACCTCTATTTTGTCCATGTAGTGTGCACTTGAATAAAAAGACAGGGCAACTAAATCTTTGCTTTAATGACCTCAAAATCTAAACAGTTTAAGAGTAAAAGTAAACCGAAGTCAGAAAGCAAGTGGTAAAGTCAGGAAATAGATCCTACATCACTGAACTCTCCATGCCACACTTCAGCCACAAAGTCACTTTTCTTCCCTTCTGTAGCTGTGCATTTGGCACGCCGAGAAGGAAGTGATTAATGAGAAACTTCCTAACAATTGCTCTGTATTCTCTAGATACCATGATAAAACTTCTGTGCAATATAGGAGGAGAACAGTGGCCCAAGAAACAGATGCTGAAAAGAAAAAGACTTTGGAAGTAGAGAGTAATTTCACGATAGAGTGAGAATCTATGGAATTTAAATAGATAGATGAAAGCTGCGCTAAAGTTCTCTGAGCCCTAATCTCTATTGCCTTTTGGCTTGCAGCTGAGCTTCATTCCCATCCATGAATGCTCCACATACTACTGCATTAACAATCAACATCAATGAAAAGAAATGCTGGGTTCTGTCATGTGTGACATGAAATTGAGTGATAGAGCCTTACTGTCCTTACATGACTGCACACACTTATATGAATCTGTATCAGGAGAGACTTGCAAACAGTATGCCGTTTAAGTTAAGCTTAAAATAAATAAATTGCAACTGAACGCTACTAGGGTTTAGGGATGGTTTTTGATAGCCAGTCTTTTGTTTCTTCTCTGTTGGCACAGTGTGTACATCAGGGGTGTTGCGGTACATGGACTCCAGAATTGAGGCTGGGGAGGAAAGGGGTCCGTCCTACCCTTGTGCCATCTCTGCTGGCTACAGCAGAAGTCCCACTGGACTAAGGGGAGGCAGTGCTCGTGGTTTGGAGCAGGCACAGAAAGACCCTGTGCTCCTGCTGCAGCTTCCCTCGTTCCTCATCTGCCACTGCAGCAAAGCAGATGCAGCTGTCAAACCTGTGGTTTGCCTTTTCAGTGTAGTCAAATGTGCTTGTCCGAAAGCTGTGATGAGTCACTGAGACACTGTGAGAGCAGCCTGTCCTTAAATACCAATACTGCTCCAGTTCAAGCTGTCCCTTAAACCAGTGAGCCTGCAACTTCTCCCATTATCATTATCTTCCTTGACTTTCTCTGTTTCTTGGAGACTTTGTTTAACTTTGATCTGTGTGAACATACTGCCAGCATTGACTAACAGTGCAGCAGATGCACTAAAGATAGCGCTGTCTTAGTTTTCTGTTTGTTTCTGAAACTCGATACCTCTAGATCCTTGTTTACCCACATGTCTTGCCTCAGGTTCCTCATCTGTAAAGCAGTGCTAGTGCTACTCATTTCTGTCACTGTTGTGATAGTTGATGAGTATGTGAGGGATCTCAGATATAAGATACACTGTGGCCATTACAGTGCAGCCCAGGAGGGGAGAAGATGACTCTGTGAGCTCTGTGAGCATCCCTGCTCCCACTGCTGGACATGGGGCAGCTGGTTGAAGGGGTAATTGTCCCCTTCCACAAAGAAGAATTTGCTCCCTACTGGGGGACTTGTGTATTTTGCTTATGCTCCTTGGGTTAGCCCTGGAGCCCTGCATTGTACACCACAAATTTCTTATTTAGGCTTTCTTAATATGTAAGATCAGTTTGTTACAATTAGAAAGGTGAGAATTATTTACTCAGAAACTAAAATAAGAGAGAAAGTAGACAAAATCAACAAGAACTTTAGAAGATGTATATTGACCATCGCATAATCTTACTTTCTAGATATCAGTTTTAAGAAGTAAATTATTTGTTCTACAACATTTTCAGCTTAGTTCCAGCAAGAAGAAATCATCTCCTTGCTATTTTAGTTGATGTGCTAACATAGTAGAAATGCTTCTTTAAAAGCCCATATACTGATGATATGGATCCCTTTTTGTGCAGACAAGAGGGCTGACAACCTCATTTTAGTTAATAAGATTAGTTGTTGATGATTAACACCTTCCATGCTTACCATTGCGTGAATTTACAGTGAACAAATAAGCACTTCAGGTAATTGAAATTAAGCAAGTCACAGTGCTTGTATACTATCTAGAGAGATTTCTGTTTTATGAGAAAATAAAGATAGGAACAAGAACAGAAGAGAAGTAATCCAGGGAATGATTGAAAGCAACAACTGTCATGGTAAGGGCTAATTTTTGCTATTTTTAAGGTCTCTTAGGGGTTTGGTACTGAAAAAAAATGCTAAAAATCAAGTTACCTTGTCTGAATTGTACACCATTTGACAAACTGGGAAAGAATCTAGGCAGAAGAGCAAATTGTGTTGGTTAATAGCAATTATCAACAGCCAAATAAATCTTCTTTGACAATCTTTTCTGATAAATCAACATTCTGGTTCTGTGTTCAGGTGAGTGCAGCAGTGGCATTTGTGATGAGGCATCCTGCATTAACAGTGGTACCTGTACTGCGAGCAAAGCAGATTCATACATTTGTCTTTGCCCTCTTGGATTTAAAGGTCATCATTGCGAAGAAGGTGAGATGATGCTGGGCTGCTTGTATTTCTTTGTGTGTGTTATTTAGTGTTCAGCATGTTTTCCACAGAGTGACATCCAAGGAAGTCTTACACTATTACACTGACAGAAGAGAGTATTTGTTACTTATCTTTTTAAAGTCGTGTAGTGAAACCCTCCCCCACCATTCACTTTGGGGCTACATCCATCTCCTATATAATCAGTGATTCTCAAGCCTCTTTGCTTATTTAAACTAACTATAATTAAGCATCTCAAACTTACTTTTCAGAAGTTAAAATAATGTACCACTCCACCACTGCACATTAGCTCTAAAAAAAGCCCCACTTTTCTCCTAAAACCAGTGTCAGTTGTGTATTCAGAAATGTAAAGGACTCAATATCAGTTTCCAAAAAAGGTACAAACAAATACACGCAGTGTTTTTTTCTGTACTGCAGAACTTTTCATGCCACCACCCATTGTTCATGCTTGCTACTTTAGAAAACACTATGGTAAATCACTAAAGAAAAAGCACGAAGCTTTGTAATACAAATATATCCCTGAAAAAGGAAAGGATTAAGGAAGCAAGCAGTGTTGGCTAGGATAAAAAATGTTTTTAATTTGGAGGACGAAATGTCTAGGTTGTTTTTCTTAGTGTTAGTTTTAAGTACCTAACAAAGAGAGTTGACACTGGTTGGTAGAAGTCAATCCCTTACCTTTGAGCTTCAAGTGACCTGCTTATGTATTCTGGATTTCCAGCACTCACCTTGGCCATACCTCAGTTCAACGAGTCCTTAAGGTCATTTGCTAGCACACCCTGGCCCTTGGAACTGCAGAATTACCTTTCCTTCATGGAGTTTGAGATGACATTTCGTCCAGATTTAGAAACTGGTGTCCTTTTGTACAGCTATGACACAGACAGCAAGGACTTCCTCTCCGTTAACATGGTGGCTGGTTACGTGGAGTTCAGGTTCGACTGTGGCTCAGGAACAGCTGTTATCAGGTAAGCAGTGTTGCTTGTGTTTCTTTTCCAACAGTGCCACGGTGCTGATCTGGGAGAGGAGAGGCCTGGAAAGAGTAATAGTCTATGATGAGGTATAGGACCCCATCAGTCTCTAGTGCCTACTTCTTCTAAGGAAGCACAGAAACAGGAGAATTGTACTCAAGGGGAGTGGATTTTCCTCCTACGCAGGTTTATGTTTCAAAGCTTTATTATCAGTGTTACCATGTCATGCCGCTGTCTTACTGCAGATGTTAGTTTTATTTCTGTATTCCCTTCTTGCCTCCATGACATGGTATCATAGCTAATTAGGGGATCTGTAAATATTTTATGCATGTACATTCTAGCCACAGGATTGCACAGTACTGACACTTCTGTGAGCACCCTCATCCTAGTCTCCAGTTCCAGGCAGCAAGTACCAGCTAATATCCAATTTGTGTAACTTAAGCAGTCTGAAAGGTAAATATGTGGTTTAAACGAGTCACTCAGGCTCCCAGACAAAGACAGACCTTCTGAGAATGATTCGTCGCATCCTAACACTAATGTCTAAGATAAGAGCAATGAAATACCTCAGAAAGGTCTGTTTGTTCTCTCTCTTTGTGTAACTGAGTGCCCAGTCTCTGGGCAGCTGTTCCCTGAGCTCTTCTGAAAAGGCAATGAGACGAACAGAGGCACTCAGTACCTTGGATGTTGTCCAAGAGGCTGCCAGTTTGACCATGCTGACCTAATATTTAGAAATAATCTGTATAAAATTTATGCAAAATGTGTACATTGTCTGCAAGTCTCGCATGCTGTATATTTCCTGTGGATGGACATCAGGAATTCTGGCTATACTGTGATTAGGAGAAATGTATTGATTTTCCACTTTCCACTCAAGCAAACCAACCCATTCAGATGGCAGAGTGAGAGATGAAATTTCAAGGGAGAAAATGCAAAATAATGCCCAACCCTAACAATGCATGGCTGTGGCAATACAGTTAGTGTTGTCAGACAGAGAAAGATCCTGGAGTTGTCATGGATAGTTCTGTGAAAGCAACAGCAAACTGCTTAGAGACAAATACTGAAATGTAATGTACAATGCAGAGGATTATTAGGAATGGAATAAGGAACAATGCCTCTGCAAAATACACAATGCACCCTGTCTTGAAAACTTGCTGCCATGCTGGTCACTTCATTTCAGAAGAAATAAGCAATATTAAGAAAGAAGAGCAGTGTTGATATCCAGGAGAGGGAAAGAAACAGCTTCCACAAATACAGCAGGACCCTTCAACCTGGAAAAGGAGGGGTTTGGTGGGAGTATGATACAAATATTTAAATTGTGAATGATACGGACTTAAATAAGGAATGATTATTCTGTATTTTTTCAGTACAGAAGAATTAGAAGGAACCCAGTGAAACTGCAAACCAAAGAATAGCAAACAAAGAATATAAGACTTTTTTTTTTCAGACAGTACATAAATAAATTGTGGAAACTAATCATCACAGCATGTTGCAGATGCCAGAACTATAAATAGGCTTTAAAAAAAAAAAATTAGAAAAATTTGAAGAAAGCTCCATTGAGGGAGATCAAACACAATTGTACGGATGCAGCCTCTGACTCAGGAAATTGCTAAATGACAAGTTGCCAGAAGCTGTAAGGATGTATCAAGGGAAGAATCACTCCATACTTTCCCTGTTCTTTTCTCTTGCTGAAAAACAGCAGAAATAGCTAATGTCAGAGACCTTTGCTCCAACCCAGAATGGCACGTCTTACAACAGCCTTCAGTCTTTTTCTGGTTACAGCTGTCTAATTTCTATTACTGGCAACCATAAGACATTAAAGTAGACATAATTTCTGCTCCCCCCCTCCTCCCCCCAGTACTGTAGCACTTCAGAACGCCTTGGACTAAAGTTTAACTGAGATGTAGGCTTGTAAAATGTGTCAAGACCCACAAGCATGTACATGGGAGTGGAAGCTGCCCCTTTCTATTGGAAAGCAGAAGAGTGAGCAGGATGCCAGCAGGCACCTGGCTCACCTGCACTGGGGGAAAAGAGTGGGGTGAGATAAGTTGATGGGGGAGACTCGTGAGACTGGCAGGCTTCATTGGAAGTTGTCAGGATGTCCTATTCATCTCCTTTTTCTAGATAACCTGTGCTACTTGCAACTTGCACCCTGTTGTCAGCTGTGTCCGTGATTACATAAAATAAACAGATTCCCTGTTTTTCATGCCTACTTAGCCATTACCCACTTAAAAGTCTGCCTTGGTTTTCCTTATACTGCTTCACACCTCCCCTTTGTCCTAAACAGGGATACAACTCTGGTCATCCTGCCTGTCTCTGTTAAATATTATAATATAATCATCATGTCTTTATAATTAAGGATGAGGCAAGCTCATTTATGTATGCCAGCAGCAGCAGTGGGAAAGCTGATGCTGGTGAAGCTTGGGTTTTGCCTGAAGTGTCCCAGGATGGAAGCAGAACAGTGTGCGCAGGGGGCTCAGGAGGGAGCAGGGTTGCTGAATGGATGGACGGGTGCAGAACCTGGGCTATTTACCAAGTTGTCTCAGTTGTCCTCTGGCCTCAGTTGTCCTCCCTTGGCCAGGCATTCACAGGATCAAGATCTACATCATTTGGTGTATTTTTCAAGGTTCAGTTTATGCAGGGAAAAGTAGTTCTTAACCCCAGAGCAGATGAAGAGCCAGAAGTGTTCAAATGCCGGCAGAAAACATTGCCAAGCTCATGCTGGTTTCAAAAAGCCTGTGAATCCAAGAAATAGCTTGCAGCTCTGAAGTGATGACTCTGCAAGGCTTAATCCTCCCTAATTGTAATTAAATCTAACAGAGCAGGAGGGTTAGCATGATGATGACCTGATCAGCAGAGGAGATAAAACATGTGTATTGCCACTTACCAGGTAGCCAAACCTCTCTGGTTCTTTTATATGTATATATTGACTTCTCCAAGGTGATTAAATTCTGTTACCTATTGATTTACCCAAGGCAGTTAAACCCTAAATGCTGCTACATGAGAAAAAGGCCAAGTGAATGGCGTTGATCAATTATATTTTTTATGGAGTTTTTCTGCACCAAGTGTCAAAGTAATATTGCCAGCATTGTCCAAAGAGATGAAAAGGGTCTTTGAGAAAATTTGGAGGAGCAAAATAATTACAATAAAAATATTTCAAAGCTCATGTTGATTGTTCATAAAAAAAAGAAAAAGATTGAAATTGTTATTTTCACTTTTTCAAAATTATATACCTTTTTAATCAGCATTTGAGTCACCATTGATTCACTATTTAAAATCACAATTTTCTCAGTTCTTTCATTTTGAAATATATCTTTTTTCCATTTTTAAATGTAAGTAGCCTGAAAGTACAAAACTTTATTGCACCCAAAACAATTTTGTGTTTTTTCATTGAATGCTAGAAAGTCTTCATGATAACATGGTTTCTGATTTTTCCAGCTTAACCAGTGAATCAAACACAAGTTTTCATTGCTCCTGGAGGAAAGGCTACAAGATAACATTTAGACATAAAATGCTTTAACCAGTGTAGTAAAATGACATTTGAAAGCAAGATACAAAAGTTCTGTAGAACTTGTAAAGGGGAATGTGGTTTTGGCCTTTATACAGGTTGCTATTCATATTAATAAAGATTGTAAGAACAGTTTTAAAACTCTTCCTTTGAAACTGGTGAATGCTTTGCACAACTGAGGATTACTGTTTCTATCCAGAATCTCATCACATCATTCAGATCATATTTTAGTTACTTCCCCTTATTTACACCAGCCAGGCTGCACGCACACATGTGTGTGTAGAAATCACTGTAGGAGACAGCATAAATAGAGCTGATAAGCCAACACAAAGTAGTTCTGTTTCAAAAGAGAATGAAGAATGTGTGATTATATGAACCATCAATTGGAAAGCTTTACCTCCAGGCTTATGTCATTTTGAAATGAGGATGTACAGCTGAGGCAAAAATTTGTCTTTATGTATTATAAATGACTGAGCGGAAAAATCAGCTCAGAGGTAGATGGAATGCATGCTGATTATAGAAATATTTAATTTATAAATAACAGTAGAGTGCTAGTTATTTCCTGTATGAGCATGGTCTTATTTTCCTTTGCTGATGGGGCTCAGAAATTGTTACTTCCTTATAAGGAAAGAAACACTGATTTATTTTTGTTTCTTATTTAGAAAATCATCCCACAGGACTTGACTTTTTAACATCACAACAATACTTGAAAATATTAGAAAGGCAAAAGCATAAAATACTTGAAAGTTTTTTTCCCCTTAAAACAGGAGTGAAGAACCTGTCAGTCTAGGTCAGTGGCATGAGTTGCGAGTGTCTCGCACAGCGAAGAATGGTATCCTGCAAGTGGACAAACAAAAGCCAGTGGAAGGGATGGCGGAGGTGAGCGTATAGCATGGCTGGTCATGAGTACAGCTGTTAGACTATAAAATAATTACATGGTAAACTACACAGGCTGCTCTCAAAGCTCTTAATAAGCTCAAAAAAGTATGTACATTAGGGCAACATTTTCTTAAGTCCAAAACTGGAAATTTGCCCTTGAAGTCTTCCCTCTGAGGACAGAAATCCTTGCAAAGGCAGCTGAAATCACAGCCTTACTTGCTCTTGCCATGTAACTGGACTCATGTATTTGTGTTTGATTCATACATGTTCTTGAGGTTCTTTTCTTGATGCTTACTGGTTGTGGCTAAGTCTGTTCAATAACGTATGCACTGTGAAATGTGTTTGTCTGGAGAAGGATGATTGAAAATTATATGCACAAAGTCCTGTTTTTACCTCTCTCTGAATATTATGCTGGAAAGGTAGGCAAAAAGAGAAGAGTTTCTTTCTTTTCTCCTTGCAAAACTGATTTTCAGAACAGAGTAAGGGCTGGAATACTCAGACAGTTGATGACTTGCATTTTATCCTTCCCTAACCAAGTGGTCATAGTGAGTCCAGTTTGTAAGGAGAATTTTTGCTTGTACTGAGCAAGGTATTCACTCTAAGTGCTAAAATGCATATGCGGAGGTACTTTTTTATCCCAAGAACGTAAGGCTAGAACTGCTTAGTAAATGTCTTTTATTCTTTCCTAGTGGAAAGTGTCACCAGAAAACCGGACTCCAGAGCCTGTTAGCAGAAGAATCCGCAGGTTTTTCTGCAAACTGTGAAACTATTTAAAGCTTGGACTTTTCTTGAAAAATATAAATAAAGTGAAATTCCAGTTGTCTGTCAAGAAACAGATTGAATGGGAAACATTCAAATGGAGCAGCTGAGATTTCTTGAGATAGATGGGTCAAGATTGAGACCCTTGGTTTTTTTTTCTCTAAGTGCTGCAGTGCAGCTGCAGAAGGAGGTTGGCTGGGAGCTCCCAACAAATAGATCACAGGAGCTTCTGCAAGACTGTAGTTGCACAGTTATCTTGTCCTTAGCTGTTAAACATGTTTCACTTCACACCAGGATCCTGACTAGTCCCATCAGGTATCCTGAGCAACTGCTTCTGGTAACTAATGCAAACTCAGTGTTTATTTCATTTAGCCCCATAACTTGCTATAGATTATCTTTTTTTGATGTTGGAAACATTAAATGAGTCACTGTCGCATGGACTTTGCTCTTTAACTTTATGAACCTCATTCTGGTTCTAGATTTATATCAGTGTACCTCAAGACATTGAAAATAGAGCTAGATGTACAGTCAGAAATCACAATGAGTGACTCTCCTTTCTTTCTTCCTTCAGTATTCCCATTTTGAAACACTTGAGATTTTTCAGCTAGTTTTGATTAGGGTAAATCACAGTCAGTAAAGAATGTCCTACAGTGGCTTTCTTGAGAGAATTGTACAAAGAAACGCATTTGGCAGCAGTAAAGAGGCTTTGAAGTAAACTATAATATCTAATGTAAGCTAATTTGAAGATATGAGCGTGGTTCCAGCTACTTGAATAAAACGTTATTCTTGTGTTTCTCGCAGGGGGCTTTCACACAGATTAAGTGCAGCTCTGAAATATTTATTGGTGGAGTCCCTAATTATGATGCTGTGAAGAAGAACTCTGGGATCCTCAGACCCTTCAGCGGGAGCATCCAGAAGGTATGTGCCCAGAGAAGCACACTGGAGGCATTTACATTTACTTCCATCTCATCCACTGCACACTTTAGGTGGAAACCTGCCCTTATACCTCTGACAATATTCAAAATAATCCAAGATTTCACCTCAAGAGCCCATCACAAAGTGCTTGAATACATATTTCACAGTGGAAAGTCAGTCTAACTTTAATAGCCAGTAAATATTACCACTGCCGGTCTCCCTGTTAATTTCTAATAAGTGAGCAGAAGCCATATGGGATCAAGTTCAGAAGGATTTACAAAACTATGTTAAGATTAGAGTCCTCAGAGTGCCCTGTAGCCTATATATAGGGAAATGATAGGGAAATGAACAGAAGAAATGCTCAAATACTTCAGTGTACGCAGACTGAGGCAGCTAAATGTCTGATGTAACCAATACAGTAACGAGTAAAAAATAGTGTGCAAATTCAACTGGATCACAGTCCAGCTGGCCTATTCTTATGATAGACAGCAGTTTCACACCTCACTGCTTTCCCCTCTTACAATTTTATATGGAGCACATGAATTGGAGGAGATCTTCTTCATTGTTGGCAGACATTAAAGATGATGTTCCAGTGGGGTCAGATGTGCATGGGTGCAGTTCTCTTCTGGAGAATAAATCTGTAAATTAGCAGTAAGTCCTAATAAGTAATCAAAAGAAAATTCGAACTGAACTAACATTTGCTCTCCCTAGGCATACTTAAAATAATTTGTATAAAGCTGAAAGGTTGGCCTTGAATCCTCAGGGTTTTAAATGAGTGAATTAGTGCATCAGATTTACTTAACAAATAAAAAGTCTAATAGCACATCTCATAACAATTGGTCAAAGGCAGAAAGGGAATTGCAATTCAGCGTAAATGATTTTGTCACTTGGTCCAACATTTTTCACTGTCTTTATCAGCTGTCTAGCAGAAAGCATGAAGTTCAAGAAAACTGGAGCAGTGTGTAATAGTGATGGGAACAGGTCAGTCACACAAATGTCATTGGAAGGGTGGGCTTGACTAAATAGAGTGCATTTTGGAGTGCAAGATAGGGACCCTAGGGGCAGTTAGCACAGGTCACACTTGAAGGGCGAGAGGTTGTACCCTAGTGTACAGAGGCACTGATAAGGATTGAGAAATACTGTGAGCCCTTACTTCTGTGATGTATTTAGGATGGTGAATTTTCCTTCTCTGAGGCCTGGATGGGATGTCAAGCAAGAGTATCACCTGCTTTTGGGCACTGGGAGACTATTCGTTGACTGCTGTGTTTACACATAGTGAGATTTTGGAGAATTGTATAGAAATAAAGCTACAAACATCACCAAGTACTGGAAAACATGCCATGTGTAGAAAGACCTAAGATCTCAGTCTATTTAGTTACTTATATAAGGTTAAGAAGTGACTTTTTTAATGGTCTGATTGTTCCTACATGAGGGTGAGATTTCTTTGAGTACCTGGTTCTGAAATGATGCATAAAAAGGCACAATGAGAAACAATGGCTGGAAGCTGAAGATAAGTCTGGAAATAAGGGACACATTTTTAAGAGCTGGGGCTTGTTAACCTGTGGAACTATGTAGCTGGAAGTCAGAAAGAAGCTGAAAGGGTAGTGGAGTCTCCACTGGTTCATCTTTATGACAGGACTGGATGTTTTTCTGCTGTTGGAGTTGTTTAGTGCTGTTTCAAACAGAGTTTATGTGCTTGATGCAACCCCTTCTCCCAGTACAGCCCCCTAATGTGCATAGTCGGAGTTGTGCAGGTCCTCACTTCTGGCCTTAAAATCAATTTGTTTGTGAAAATAGACTTCTTACTTTGATGTAGCTGAGATCAGAAGCTGCACCTACAAGTAATCTCTCTACCAAGATATCAGTTCAGATTATACAAATGTCAGTTTATATTGGAGAACATATGTTGCTGACACATCGGAAAAATCCCAACATTTAACAATTCTCTTCAGTTTATATACAAATGGTTTTGTGAAGTCATTAATTATGTTTTTAATCCATTTTAACCCCAGCTTCTTTCAGGCAAGCTGCGATAATAGAAAGCAATAAAGAATGTGAAAAGCAAGCTGTTCTGCTTACTATTTCTGTTGTCAACACTCATCTCCTGGGAGGTTTCCTGATCTCAGAAAGGATTTTCCTCAGCAACGCTCATCTAGTTGTACCGTCCTAACTCACGGCTCAGCTACAAAGCATTGCACCAGTGTTCAAACACAAGACTGGTAAATCCCACACAGCTTCACCCCATATGGGTGTTGCCAAGGGCTGTGTCACAAAACACAAAAGAAATTCATCTCCAGCCGGTCAGGATGAGCAACAGAGTGGGCTGGACCTCTGCAACTGGAAAACACACATTACAAGAAATAGGGTTTTGGCTAAGTCTTAAGTGTTATGTTTCTCTGAAGTCTTTTAGAGAAGTCTTCTGACTAACAGTACAATACTGGGAATTTGGAAGTTTATGGCATGTGTTTTCCTCCCTTTCTTTTTTTTTTTTTTTTTTAACACATAGATTGTATTGAATGACCGGACAATTGATGTGAAACGGGATTTCACTTTTGGAATGAACCTAGCCAATGCTGCCCACCCCTGTGTGAGCTCACCATGTGCAAATGGAGGCACCTGCGTTCCCAAGAAGGACAGCTATGAATGTGACTGTCCCCTGGGCTTTGATGGGCAACATTGTCAAAAAGGTAACAATGGCTGCTTTTCAATATAGAGATCCGGAGTTGATCACAAAAATAAGAGAGATTTAGCACCTACAACTGCTGTTGTACATATCCCTTGAAATAGAAACCCTGGAGGCCAGAGCTCCCTCTGCATCCTTGCACATTCCATGTACCCAGGGAAGAATTTGTTTTGTTATTTAAGAACATGGTAACTGTCATCCTAGCAGAGAGCTATGATCCATAGATAGCAGCTTGGTATCTGGCTGCTTGTGATGGCCAACACTGAACACTTCATACACCTCCCTAATTATGCAGCGCTATACAAAGGGGGAATTCCTGTCAGTGTCCTCCAGCCAGTGACTATGTCACGACCTGAAGCATAAGCACTGGCAACCCTTGTAATTTTATCCTCCCTAGGGCTTGCAACAAATGCTATTGCCATATACAGAAAGGCCTAGTTCTTTTTTAGACGCTGGCTACTCTGATGATAATTTCACCATCTGCACAAACTGTACCTTGGTATGGCAATGGAGACTACCGAGGAGGAACACCTGCCCTGATGCACGTTATTCTTCTTTCTTCAGAGCCACTGTAATAATTCAAACCTTAGATTCAGGAAAGCGGTCAGATTGCATGAAAAACGTGCTTTGGATTATTCCACTAGATGGAGGTGTTTCCCTTCTGTCAGGCTTGATCTTGAAAAATTCCCAGGGGAAGGTTTTGTAACAGCGAACTCGGTTCAGAAGAGCTCAATGACATTATTGTCTTCACCCACTGCTTCATTTCCCACAGGCACAAACTTCAAAGTTAAAAGTAGTGGTTTTGGTTAAATCATGATGAATAGTTTGGCCTTTTCGTCCAAAACACACAATATCTCAGAACAAAAACATTTTATTAAAATACAATGCAAAATACAATTTACTTACGTTGTTGTGGTCTAACTAATAGCTGGAGCAACGTCATTTCTCCCAGCTTCTCTGTGGGGAGGAGGGAGAATTGCGCTTTCGGCTTTCTAGGTATGTGCAGGGTGCTAAGCTCCTGACTTCAAGATGGTATCTGCAGCAGTACCAAGGTCTCCAGGGGGAGTCAAGGCAAGTGAATGCTTTGCAGCTTGGGTGTGCGACTGCCTGCCGGTTCAGTGAGCTCCTGTGCATTGCTCAGGCCGCAGCTCCTCACTGCTGTCTGCTGCTGACTTGCACCAAGCCCCGAGAGCAGCAGTGTGCCGAGCTGCACCCTGCTGCCCCCGCCTCGTGACACTGGTGGTGCTGCCGCTGGGCTGGCATGCCTCCGCTCTCCTCTCTGTCAGAACCTGAATGGGCGTCCAGGCTTCCAGAGACTGTGTGAAGCACCTTGTGCCTTTGGCTTGGACTAGATCCTGGGTGCTGCTTCCTGTGTGAATCCAACTTCAACTCATTTTAAAGAATGTGCAAAAGCACGAGTCACTTGTCTTCTGTGGCTGCTGTTCAGGTGCTTCTCAACTCCCCTGCACTTGGCCTCAGCAGACACTGAAAATCCAAATTTTGCTGATGGATGTGCAGAGAGCTTGGAGGTCCCTCCTGAACCTCAGTCCACAACAGCCTTCATGAACCTGGAGCAGATTTCTCAAAATAATCCTTACCTGTGTCTCTTTGGTAGAGTGTAGACATGGCTAAGGCAGGATGCATGTCTGTGTCCACTTCTGTTTCAGAACAGGATTTTGGTTAGTGCAGTCAGCTGACATGTGAGAGGCTGAAGGTGCGGTCTCCATCCTACTTGCTTTTGGGCTGCTGCAACCCTGCACCCTGAAAAAACAAAAGTTCTTCTGAGGGACTGGGCCTCATTCTGCAAAATTATACATGCCACTTATAAAACTAAACTTACATGATTCTGGTATGAGGTATATGAAGTATTGATTTGTATCGTAATGGATCTTTGGCCGAGGATTCAGTAGTTTCTGCTGGCATTGTTAGGTTTTATATCTTCTGTCCAAGCTGTGGGGAGTGTTAAAGATATTTTTATACTTAATTGTAAGATGGGGTAGAACAACGAACTGTTGCCTTTCCAAGGTTAGAGCTGATCCCTGGGTAAGCCATGGTAAGTGACTGGGATTTGAAAACTAGGACTAGCAGACCAGGTGCTGGTCCTACCTGTCTGCACCTTCATGTGTTTTGAGCAGGCAACTATAAGTGGTTGGGGAAAAACAATAATAAAAGAGTGCCACCTTCACAGGTGATCATAGTTGCAAATGGGAGGCAGGGATCATGCATTTGTAGGAAGGTGGGCATGAAACTGAACAAAGGGAGATTTTTATTTTAAGAAAAATAAAATGAGAATGTTCTTGTTTTGTTTTGTGCTGACTCACTGCAGAGTGTGGAAGTTACTGCCTAAACAGTAAGTACTGCAAATGATGTGAAAACTGCTCTGTCATTGTGCGTCTGTGTCTGCTCTAGCAAGCTGGGTGCCATTAAACCTGGCAAGTTTCTGTCAATAAGCCAAAATATTTTCTGGGGTTATATTGCACTTCCTTAAACCTTGTCCTGTGGATATTTTAAACTGCATCCAGAGTACCTGCCAAGTACAGAGCAGTGGCTGTAGAGTTGGTCCCTGTATTTGCAAAGCAGTGGGGCCAGGCAGCTGGCTGATGGCTTTGCAGGGGTAGGCACTACTTCAGGCTGCCCTGCAGTTCAGAGCTCACTCCCACTCGTCACAAGAGCTTTGGGACCTCTCTACCGGATTGTGATAAGCAGAGAGTGAAGGTGTTTAGTCCTAGATCTGCTTACTGGCCCTGTTCCCATCCCATTGCAAAGATCCTGAATGCATCAAGCATACTGCTAAAATTTACTTGGTTTTCTGTGGTCAAATTCAGTGCAGAAAGTGAAGAGCATACAGAAGAGCAAACAGAGAGAAATGCCCGTCAGATTCCATAGAGGAAATAAGAGTGCTAGAGCAAGGGCAAGGCATGCTGCATGGCACGGGCACCTTCCCCTGCTGAAGGCAAGAGCAGAGGGGCTCTAGTGCTGGTGCATGACGTGATGGGGGAAGAAGGGCTCCTGTACATACTCTGCTGCCATCCACTGTGCTTAGAGACTGTCCAGTGCAGAAAGCATCAGACCTGTCAAGGAATGTCTGGCCAAGAGTAACACGTCTTTTGCAATCTTCTGAGGACGCTGGCAGGGTGCAAGCTGTGGACTGCCTGTGGTGGTTTCTTTAGACACATTAGGCAGCTTTCCTAGTTTCACTACAGATGAAAAGAAGTGTTTGTCACCATCTAAACTTCTCAGTCTTGGCACTTAGGGCTGGATTTCATATTGCTGTTGTTGGCTGCCAGACTACATCAATTGTTGCATATCTGTGTTACAGTGAGCTCTTAAATCCCAGCCAGCCTCTTCATTGCATAAAGAAAGCAAGCAACCATGCCCTCAAAAGCTTGAAATTTATGTAGATGAGATTAACTGTGGGTTGAAGGGATTAGTTCTCATGAAGAAAATAGGATGAAGGTGGCTGTTTTAATGAATTTATAAAAATGGCTTATATTAATGCAAGCAGTCAGTTATGAGAGCTCAGAAAAACTGTTAAGGCCGGTGCTCATAGCTTTCTGAAGGCTGTGTATCAGGGACATTCAGTGATTTATATCACACATCTGAGTTATTTTGCCAAAGTCTTCTTCATGGGCAGCAGTACACGAGCACCAGGTCTGGTGGCAATGCACACCGCAGTCCCAGCATCTGTACACTACAGCTGTACCAGCGGCTGTCCCCAGAGAAATGAGACATGCTGTGTGTGGAACACGGGTGAGTGCTGAGCAAAACACCCTCCAAAGCAGCAATGCAGCCTGTCAAATGCATGCACCAAGAACATTTGCAGCCTTTGTCATACAGCCTTTAGCATAGTCTCAGATGTTTTCAATAGACCTAAAGTGATTAGGGGCACCCTATATGTCCCCCTTGGAGATAGCCTCCCTTCACACTGCACCTCAGAAGCGAGTGCTGAACAGGCAGCAGCTGCTCTGTGCAAAGTCACATACACAAAAGGAGAAAACAGGGAGCTCACAGGTTGCCTGTGATGCCTCCTGGTCTCGGTTTGCAGGGGTGAGAGGTCCCAGCACGTGCTCTGCACATGGTGCTCCATTAGGAGCTGGGGAGGGACTTCTTAGACTAAGGAGAGAGGGTGGTTAGTGCATAACCTTTGGCAGGAGTGTGACTTGAACCACACGGAGAGTCAGGGAATGTGGAAATGGAATAAAAGTAAGATTTGCAATGTTTTCCCAATAATTCATATTTTTCTCTGCTAACATTTACTGGGAGACAATACATTAGGCCCATGACATGAAGGCTGTAAGTAGGGGCACTATCAGCAGTTTAAACTACCTCAACTGCTTCCCCTGCATTTAGGTACTAACTGGCGGTGCCTTTTTACAAACCAGTGTGAGTTCAGCTCACTGTGCCACTGGCAAGTACCTGCCAATGCAGAAATAAGTCAATAAAACAGTCTTGTCTCTTTTTATAACTTCCATTTCCCTGTCAGCTGACACTGGTTTTTTATTTACTTTTCAGCCATTACAGAAGCAATTGAAGTCCCACAATTTATTGGTCGTAGTTACCTCACATATGATAATCCAGATATCCTGAAAAGGTAATGTATTTCCTATGTACATGAGTATTCTGGTTGTTAACCATTATAATTCTAGGAGCCTCATGTGGCAGGATGTTGTATATTTAAGTGTTTAAAGCTGTATTTGCCATATTTCTAAATTGCAAGGAAAAAAATGTCTATATATATGCTTATGGCTCAGTTTTTTATAATATTGGAGCATCTTGCAGCCCGTAGCGAAATGGCACGCACGGCATATGTCTCGCATGGCAAAGGACTGGTTTGTGCTTTCTGAGAGGAAAGAACGGACATACAGAGCCTGTATCTGTAAAGAGACTAGGATTTTAACCCCTGCTTTAGCCTAAAGCTTAGGTGCTCAAACTTCTTTTTTGCTGATCTGTACCTTAGGAGATGCCCAAATTCCAGGAAACTGTGGGTTGGTTCGACAAATTCCTCCACCTGTCTGTATTTCATCCACTTGCTTGGGGAGGCTTCACAAATGTCCTCACCTGCAACTCAGGACCTCTCACCTAGCAGGACTTTCTGATTTCCCCTTTGTATGCTCCTTCCACTGGCTTCTGAGGGCACCATATCTACTGGATGTTCTCAAAATCAGCTTGTTGGACTGGATTTCATAGTAGGCTTGGGGAGAAAAATGATTTTCTCTTATTTGTGTGGAGTAACCAAGTAACTGTTATGTTGGGGATTCTGGAGGGAGAAATTCAATTCCTCCGCTCCAAAATGCTGGAAATGGGGATGTGAGCCAGAGTCCCTCACACATCAGCGTGTAGGCGAGTTGCAAGACAGTAACCTGCAAGACCAGCGGAGAAGAAATACTTCATTATCTTTTATGTTTTTTTTTTAAACAAGACTGTCCCAGTTCAATATTTTACTATTATTTCCTTCTTCTACATTAAACAGGGTAACAGGATCAAGAACGAATGTGTTCATGAGGTTTAAAACCACAATGAAGGAAGGTCTCTTGATATGGAGGGGAGACAGTCCCATGCGGCCTAACAGTGATTTCATTTCTCTCGGCCTTCAAGAAGGAGCGTTAATATTCAGGTAAACTTTCTCCCTTATTTGTGTTGCACGCAGTACACTCAGGGCTCGAAAGAGTTGCCACAACACATCCAGTGCACTTGTCCTTGGGTATAGTGTGAGGCAATTACATCCTCAAGGCTTTTGTTCAGTGATGGGTCCCACTGTAGTCTGGGAAAGGATGTGAGCTGAAGAGGTAACGTGATTCAAGCTTTGCATCATTCCCACTCCCTCCTTCCCTCCCTCCCTCACAGTTTGTAAAATATCAGTTTTTTAATGTATTTTCTAAAAGTCACCTTATGTGGTTACGAGTACTGTCAGTACTCATGCCTCTTGAAGCACTTGCCGTCTCAGCTAAGCAGAGCAGGTGGTGGGTTTGCAGAGAGAGAAGGGCTCAAGGAAAGACGCTGCTGATGCCTGTGACCACGGTGGGCTCACTCCTCACCAGAGGGTGCATATCGGAGCAGGGCTCACGCCTTCCCAAACCTCCAAATATCTAGCCCTGTGACACAAACCCAGCTGTCACTAGGCTTTGTTACTGCCACCATCCATGGAACCACTTATTTCAGAAACAAATAATATTACTGTCAAAAAGCTGAGATTAGGAAGCATTGGGAAATGTGGGGCTGAACTCATATTCTCTCTCCAGGTTCACTTTCTCCCTTGTAGATGCTCAGGCAGACTCTGTGCAACTTTTCGCATGGTGCTTTTTTGGGACTCCTATCTTTTGAAGGCCCTGTCTTTCCTCATGATCCCCTTTTAGGTTGCATAAGACAAATATTGAAACAGCAAACTACAAATGGCATCATTATTATCGATTGTTGTGAGACACTGTTGATTAAATGACAAGGATTTTGTTAATCATTGAAGCTAATTTGAAGCTAACTTTTACTTGACTTATCTGGTTGCCGTTTGCTGCCATGGATGCATAGACAAGTTGCACATTTCTATTTAAATTAATTTATTTTGAGCTTTTTTTTAATGTGTTTTTCTGTGGCTAACTTTGCAAAAACTCTTTTTTTCCCTCATTGTTTTATAAACAAGGAACTGACTCTGCAGAAATGGTGCATTTTTTAAATGTCTTTGGGAGAGCCTGTCTTTCCAAGATGCTGGGGAGTAATTGGCCGGTCTATTCTGTCTGTTTTCTAGGGGGCTGTTGCTGTCCTCCAGATATGAAGATACACAAAGGTTTTAGACCAAAACAGCTGAATTTTATTGAAATATCTGTGCCTTCCACTTGCATTTAGAAAGGTGAAAAATTAAGATCCCAAATTAAAATTCTCATAAACAATCACTACATACTGAAAGGGAGCAGCAAAGATGGTGTGGGGACAAATACAGAAAAAAAAAATCACATTTTTCAGCATGAGTGATCCTCATACTACTCTTCCACCTTTCGAGATGTGAGGTCAGGAAAATATCAGGGCTGTGAATTGGTCAGAATTATTTTCCTGCAGCCTAAAATTAGATATATGTATTCTGGTCCAGTTTGAAATTCAAAACATAACCTTTTCTTTCCCATTTTCTATGGCCTAGCAGATTAGGTTCTCTGCACAGTGTAATTGCTGCAGTAAATCCTTTCTATTGCTTCCTCCTTCTGTAGAAGGTTATATCACTGCTGTAGGGGATCCCCACTCACTAGGGATATGAATCTTATTTTTGTAACCAGAGGTCTAACACATAGGTACAATCATGAACACCCAAATCCTTCGGTAGCTCTTGACCTAGACTGGTATCTGCATCCTGGGTAGACGGAGATGTTTGTTGGGGACTCTCTTAAACCTCTGGGAGGAGTCAAGTTTAGGACAGTCATTTTGCTCTGGGCAGCTCATGACTTAATGTGCTGTTCTCAAGTACCTGACCCTGGCCATGATCTTGATTCCAGGTCCAGCCTTCTTTTAAGACATGATGGTGTTGTCTTTAATCTCCCTAGCTTGGTAAGGCTGAAGGCCAACAGAGGCTGTCTCAGGCTAATTCATCCTGCTTATTCAGGCAGCTGAGCACCCAATAGCTTGCTGTGTTGTAGCATCTACTTCCCCTTCATGAAGGTTGGCCCCAATTTCTGGGACCCAGAAATTAAGGTGCCTGAAATGTAAACATGATGGGGACATCATGTCTGCTGAGTAATTTTAGTAGGAACAATCACAAAGAAATAATCAGAACTGCAACTGAAGCAGGGAACTTCATGATTATCTCTGCGCTTATTTATTAGGCTTCATCCTTTCTGACATCACAGGTCTCAACCTTCCCTATAATTCAGATGATTTGTAGATCTGTTACAGGTCACATGCTTATTTGCTCTTGGAATAATTTATTTATTAACTGTGTTTGCAACCTCCCACTCCTTCCTAATCTCATGTATCGGGGAGGAACTGCCATGCAGAGGCCCCCTTCTTGCTCTCATGGGGTGGTGGTGTTGGTACCCACTCAGACCTGGGCAGGCAGGAGTTTTGCCTGTCGCTCCATGAGCCTGACTTTGCAAAATAAGTACATTGCTGTTGGGCTTCCAAAGGACTCTAGCAGTTCCCACAGAATCCGAACCATGAGGGGAGCTCTGGGGGCTGAGCAGGTGAGGCACAGAGTGAGGACATGTGAACAATTTGTCAGGCAGCTTGTCTTTGCAAGGGAGGCAGTAGCATTTTAATTTATTTTTTTTAATTGTAGCTACAATTTGGGCAGCGGCATTGCTTCCATCATGGTGAATGGCTCTTTCAGTGATGGCCGGTGGCACAGAGTCAAGGCTGTTCGGTAAGTGGTCACACTTCATGTGGAAGGCGTTTTAGAGCCACTCTGCCATTAAAGGTGCTGGCTGCTGTCTGGATGCTGATCGGCTGTGAATCACTGCAGGTCCACACTCTCACATTGCTTAGGAGTTGAACTGTTAGCAACTTGGCTGTTTCAGGACAATGTACACAAAGATTATTGTATTAGAGGTGACAGTGCCAACTCAGCACAGCTCAAGGCAGGCTGCCAAAGTCACACAGGGCTATTCTGGGGCTGTGATAGACATTCTATTAAACCCATACCATTTGGGTTAAGAGTATTTTTCTTTAATGTCTGCATTTTGAAATTCTCTAGGGAGCATTTTGCGGGCTGGCACAAGCACTGGAGCACGGACAGTGTATGCCTACTTTTTCTATTTGGAGGAGGTGCAGACATCTTGCTGTGTATATATAACTCATATTTATAACTCATTACCTCATGGGACACAAGAGTGCCCAGCAGGGAAAGCACACATCCCCCTCTTCATGAGATGTTGGTTCCCGGGAGATTGCAGGCTGAGATTAGCACAACTTGTTACCAAATTCAGTGAGAATAGGAGCCCAGCAAGTCACTCTTCTGTCAATGTGGTTATTGACCATGTATAAAATGGAAGTGGTCTAAAAGCTCTAGTAAGAAGCAAAACTGCTTAAAAGTATGTTTTACTCTAGCTCGCCTATTTCTTCCCTTCTGTTGAAGCTTCTGCTGTTTACTTGTTCTATTACATCTGATTTTTAGACACATCAGAACCTGTCCATCCTCCCCTCTCCCTCAGCTGTGCAATTTAGTTCTTTCCCAGTTTTTTTCTCCTCCGAAAATGCATCCGACACCCTTTGCAGGTCTCTGACATCTTAGTCCCTGGGGGAAAAAAAGCGCCCTGAAGGGTCTGGATTGCTGTAGCACACTGCTGTCTGTGAGGCTTCGCGACATCAGTCCCAAGCCTTTCCTGTGAACCCTGCCAAGCACTGAGTCCACCTGGTCCCCTGGCAAGGGGGAGATGCTGCTGCTCCTCCTCCTGCCTGGTTGTAGGCTGGGTGCATGAGGGCAGTTTGGTTTTTGTTTTCAGGGATGGACAGTCTGGAAAAGTGACTGTAGACGATTATGGTGCCAGGACCGGTAAATCCCCTGGGAAGATGAGGCAGTTGAACATCAATGGAGAACTTTATGTAGGTGAGTGCTCACATTCAGGACCCAGATGCATTTTTGTGTTTGCTATGTCAGCTGCAAGGCAGGGCATCCTGGTTCTGTCCATCTCAAGGTAAAGGCTTCACATAGCAGCCTCTGGTTGTCCACAGCCTGGTTTTTGTGGGGAGGCCTCTCCACATGGGATGGTGGGGACTGGTATGAGAAGGCACCAGCACCGTAGGGTGCACTGTGGTAGCCCCAGCAGGTACGTAGAGAAACAGCAAGTGGCAGCTGCAAATCCCACACCTCAGTGGGAATCTTGGCACAAGCTTATTCACTTCTTACTGATGCTACAATTTCTGCAATAAATGATCAGCATCCTACTTTATTATCTGCTGCTTATCCCTTCTGTACTTTCAAGTGCTTAAAAGCTGTATTTAAAAAAACACGGGGCACCTCTGAGGTGCGCTAGGAAGGATAGTGGGGTTTCTGGGTGTGCAGTCTCCCAAGAAGGAGCAGACACCTGTGTCCATGAAGAGCTTCTCATCATTGCCTTTCCCCCAGGTGGCATGAAGGAAATCGCCCTGCACACGAACAGGCAGTACATGCGGGGCCTGGTGGGCTGCATCTCCCACCTCACGCTTTCAACCGATTACCACATCTCACTGGTGGAGGATGCTGCCGATGGGAAGAACATCAACACGTGTGGGACCAAGTGACAAGAGAGGAATTCCGGTGCCGAGGACCCATCGTGTGCTTGCGTGTGTGGCTGAGTGCGAGCTGGCTGCCACAGCCCTCTGTAGCTGGCCCATGTTCTCCATCTGGGAAGGTGACAGAGCCAAAGGGAAACACACACACAAAAAATAAGAACATTTTCCCCTTTCCTCTCCTTTCCTGACCAAACCAAAATGAGTATTTTGTGTAGGAACTGTCCCCTCTACCTGTTAACTGTTTAGTGAACCCTAAAGGTTGTGCATCGGAGCAAATGGCAAAGAAATGTGTGATGTTAGGAGTAGCTCAATGACTGTGTTGTGGACCTTAGGTTGTCTTTTGTAATATCAGAGAAAGCAGTCTTGAAACACCTGTATTCATTCCATCCTGCAGTGGTACAATGACTGTGCTGTTCAACAAATCAGGCAGTACATCTATGCATTCAGATGTATGTCCCAGAACAACCAGATCTGCTTACTACTCTCTGATTTAGCTATGTTCCATCCCATGTAAATAACAGCTACAGTGACTGGTTTCAAAATAATGTTGTTTGTTGAGGAGGAAGGTTCTTAAAGTCAACTTTTTTATTACAAGCAACAAAATGAATGAACCAATTTTGTAGAAGTAATTTTATACTTGTATATTTTTTATAGCAGCAGCAGACCTGCTTGCATAGTATGACTTTTAACATTTAGGTGTACTATACAATTAGCTCTTTGCACAATTTCCTAAAAATAGCAAAGTGACCTGTGGTTGAAATTGGTTATACGGGAGGCTTAATGTCTGTATTATACAGTTTTGGTAGAGATATTTGTGAGTTATGACCAGTTTTAAATCTGACCCTTTTTGGTTTGTAAATTTTGACAGTTTAAAATTGTACATTATGAAGCTTTCGTGGCTTAAACAGATTAAAAGATTAGGGGGAAAAAAGCAAATGCTTGCTACTGTGGTATTATAAATCAAAAATATTTTGCTGAAAAATGCGAAAAGGGATGGCAAGAGACCTTGGTGGGTCGCAGTCATCTTAAAATAAAATGTTTTGTAGGCAATGGACCAGCACTTATGCAACCTTGATTGCCAAACAGTAAGTTAAGCAGGCGAACAGAGTGCTGTCGAGACACTAAGGAAATGGTCCAGAATTTCATAGTTCGGAGATTTTTCTTCCTTAACTCTTTGTTCCAAGCAGATCAGTGGGCTATCAGGGGAAGAGGAGAGACCCACTGTGCAGCGAGGCGCCCCATGGCTTGCTCCGTGCCATCAGTGGGAGAAGCACAAACCTCCTCAGCGGAACAGGCTCATGTGAATGCTTTTGAGTTAAAAGCACCTGATGCAGCAAAAGCAATGATCAGGAGGTTTCTGATGCATTTTTATTGTGCCCAGCGGGGTCCTGGCTCCCTGGGAGGTGAAACACCTTCCCAAGGCTCCTCCCACCTACAGGTGACTGTGAGCAGCTGCAGGCTGGGGTGGAGAAGAGAATAGCTGCTACTAGATAATGGCACATGTAAATAACTGCCGACGAGATCCCAGCCCTTCTGCATGCTGAAAGGGATACCTTAATCTCTTAGGCTAAAGATCTTGTGCTCCTTGCAGACATAGCAGCCATGGTCTGGGACTTTGCAGAAATAGAAAGGAACAGAAAAATACATGGTAGTGCTAGCATGTAATGTGCATCTGTGCTCTGCCCCCAGTTCAGATCACACTTCAGAAAAACTGTCTTTAGGAGATGTGGGCAGCTAGCAGAGGAGTTGGAGACACAGATGGTGCTCCTTTCAGGTGAAGCTCAGTTTTGTTTGTCTTGGGGAGTCCTAAAGGGAGAGAGAGACCTGTGCATGATTGGGAGAAAGCATGATAAAGTATGTGATCAAGATGTGGCTTTAAAATGACAGTAAATGGAATTTGATGCCATGGAGTGTGAAGGGGAAATATGCAGAGTCTGAAAAAGGGTAAAAACCTCTGGAGGCTGGAGGTCTTACTGGCTGGTCATTGCAGCAGCCCTGCAGCGGCAGCTGGACACAGCCTGTGCTTGGGCTGCATCTCAGCCGCTGCTGCTGGAGAGGAAAGAGTCATGTTTTATGTGCTCGGGGGGTTTCCTGACCTGGTACAGGGTAGGGAGATCCAGCTGGCTGTACCCCGAGTTCTGGGGACCTGCCGTGCCATTGGTGACAAGGGATAATGCTGGTCGAAAAACTGTATCAGCCTCCTCTCAGTCACATGACCCTTGCCTTTCCCATCCTTTCATTTCTGTTACAGGGTTTGGAGAGTGACTCCAAGACAAACATCTAGCAGGAGAGGTCTCTATTTTAAGATAATATACTGCAGAGTAACCAGCGTTTTGGTGCAAGGCCTTACTTCTTCAGAACAAAAGCTGCTCTTTAAAATGCAGCGTAGGGGGGCAGTGGGTAGGAAATACCTCTGTTGTTGTTGTGGAAAGGGAAGAGCAACAATTGGTAGCTCCCCAAATGCCTGTTTCCAACTGCGTGTATCACCACGCGGGAATTTGGAGCTGGCGGCATCACCCCACCATGGCACAGGCTGAGCACGAGAAGCACAGCTGCGTGGTGCTGGCCAGGTGGGAGGGAATAGCAAAGATGCTGGGGAATTTGAATCTTTCAAAGAAAAAAATAAAAATCCTTTCTGCATCCTTTTAAAGATAGGCTGAGAAACTTCAGAAGGGAGAAGCATCCCCCATCTCCAGTCTCCCAGGTGAAGCTTGGGGCTGGATGAGAGGCAAGGGTTTCCACTCAAGGGGCTGAGTAGGATGTAGGTGCCAGAAACTCAGGAAAATCTGACCAGATGTGGAGGCTCAGCCACCCCTCTACCCCCCTACCCTCCTGCTTCTGGGCCAGGGAAGGAGAAGGGAAAGGCAGACAGTGCATGGCAGAGTGCTTAGTCATTTTCCCAGGAACAGGCCTGGGTGTGCTGCTCACTGTCTCTGAGACTGTTTGCTGATCACATAATTTATTGCTCAGGCCGTATCAGATGCTTGGCATGACCCTTGGTGCTACTGCAGGATGAGGTGTTGCCCAAGTCCTTTTTCCCAGAGGTACCTGTGCAAACCAGCAATGAATCCAGCAGTCTGAGGTGCTTGTGCCTCTCTTTGCAATTTAATCCCCTTCCTAAAAGTGCAGTTCTTAGCTTTCTTCGTAACTTTCAACATTCAACATCTCAACATCCACCTCCACTTTCTAGGGCTAAACACCTACCTTGGTGCCAGCCTTGGATGGGCCAAGTCAGGCTTTGTGCTGGGCATGGGCTGTGGGGCAGAGCTGCTCCCTACCTGCCCCTCGCCCTGCCCAGGGCACAGTGGATCTCGCTGCTCTCCACTACTCTGCCATATCCCTGCTGACCAACTGCTTGGGAATCAGCAGCTACGTTTACTCAGGTCATCCTAAAGCAAAATAAGGACGAAAAAAAGAAAAAAAGCAAGCAAAAAAGATATTTCAAGGGGAACTAAAGCCAGACAAGACTTGGCAATGGTCCCTATGATAGGCAAATTCTTGCTGCACTGGTGTGTCCTGGGTGATCAAAGGTGAGGGGCCAGGAATTCTTTTGCCTCCTGGTCCTCCCAGCCTGGCCTGGGGAGCAAAGAGGCAGAGGAGGAGGGGCTGCCAGAGTTGAGAAGCTGCCCATTCCCTGCCCCAGCACATTAGCCTGGCACAAGTGCCTGTTAAGAGTTACTATTTTGTCAGTTGAGAAAATGTTTTCATTCTGTTGATAAAGCAAAATAAGATGGGTGGGAAATATATCATCCCATGTTCTGTGTGAGCAGCTACCTCCACGGCGGCATCACCCCTCAAGGGGCAAACCTCCTCCAAAGAGCTAGATAAAATGCGCCATGGTTTACTCATGGAGAGCAGCAACCACACAGCTGTGTGGGATTGTGTGCACACAGTGGAGTTTTCCTTTCTCCCAAGCAATATTTTGCTCTATGTCCGAGTCGGGGCATTGCCTGCTCCAGCGAGCACATCTGTCCCTCCCACTCTGTTTTTCCATCAATCTGAGTCAGCGTGGGTGCCCCCAGTCCCCTTGTCAGGCGATGATGTGTCCCTGCTTTGCTCTGGGGCGTCTCACACATGAGTGACAGCCCAGGGCTGACACCTGCAGTTGGTCGCCACAGGGCTGCGAGGTCCTGGCACTCTGCCCCCAGGGACACGACCCGGCTGGACTGTGCATGCTCTTGTCCCAAACCCCTGCAACATAGACTGCCTGGCAGCGCTGTGCCCGCCTGCCCTTATGTCTCTGAAATACCCATTCACTGTCAGAGCATTTCTTCTTTGTTTATTGTGCACAGGACAAAGACAGCATTGTTCCTCTCCCTTTGCTATTTCTTTTTCAAGCTTCCCTCAGTCTTACTTTCTAGGAAAACAGTGGCCCTGGTTCTTTCAACACCTGTCGCCAGAGGTCATGTTTCCCAGTACCGTATATTGCTGTAACGTGTGGGGTCAGCGTGGCAGAAACTGGGCTGCTAAGCATGGGCACCCCATGTTCAGACTCACAAAACAGTGGCTTTCCAACCTTCTGCTTTGTTTTGTTTTGCAGACTCTTAAACAGTTTCTAGTCTCAATAGCGGAGTGTCCTGCACCAGGGCAGGGAGGGTAGTGTCTGCGGAGGGGTCAGACCCACCACACCTCTCCCAGAGCCAAAGCCCTTGGCTGCTCTCACACATGCACTCTGCACCGGCAGAGCACAGCCTGGGCTAAGGGTCTGCACCCACTGTGGGCCTGACACAGCTCTGTCCCTGCAAACACATCCACTATGTCCATGTTCCTCTGGTGCTGCTGTCACGTGAGTACCTCCGTGCCAGCGGACAGGGAGCCCCAGCTGTCCCTGAGCTGTGTTAAATGTCAAATGCAACAGCATTAGTCTGGTTTTGCCCAGTTTTGAACAAGCTATATCTGAGCAGCCCCATCGTCCTTTTACTTCTTTTAGACCTGAGGCCCAGATGATGGAGTGAGACCTGTCTTGAACTCAGCCCTGGTGTTTTTGCACTGGCCAAAGCAGTCACAGGGCTTAAGAGCGCAGCTGTGGGATTTCGCCTTTGGAGGAATTGAAGCTTTTCCTCATTTCCACAGCTCTACATGTTTCAGTCTTTCAGAGCAGTACTCTTCCATCCTGCTTAAGGGACTTAGTACCCTTGATCCCACCCCTCACCAGTGCTCAGTGGAGATTGCCAAGTTGCTGCTCTACCAAGAAGCTGCACCAAGACAAGGAATTGACTTCTGACTTTTGAGGCTGCCTCCAAAGAGATGGAAAGATCACAGTGCCTCCATACAATGATGGCTTTACACGATGAGCTGTAATGTTGCACCAGTCTGGCCACACACTGCTAAGCCTGTGTCACCCCCCAGTTCAGGTGCTGTGGTTAAATGAGCAACAAAATTCCTTGGCTGATGCTCTGACATAAATGGCCTCAAACATAAGACCCATGTTACAGCCACCATAGAAGCTGACCATCTCCATACCACTAAAACACACTGAGAAAGTCACATCACCCAAACCAAACCCATGGTGTGCAGCCTGGGCCCCTTCTTCCTGCTGCTACAGCGTTCATCCTGGAAGAGGGATGTCCACCACACAGATCTGTCCACCACGGAGAGCCTCCAAGCTGCTCATCTCTGCAAGCCCTCAGCCCAAACCTGCAGGGAAATCACATCTGAAAACTCCAGCTGTGTTAGAGCCATAAGCCAAGGAGCACGCGGGTAAGTCACCTGGCCTTCTTCCTATCATCACATTGCCTGGCAGGAACAGGAGGGCCTCAGTGAAGCATGTATTTACGCACCACAGCATGCTGTGCTTAGGAGAAGCTGCTCAGAGAATACTCACATTATTACCTGCTGTGCCAATCAAGAAGCCAAAGGCTGTGCTTGCCGGATCCTGTGGTTATTTACTCTGGCACAAAATTAAAATAACTCTGTTTGTACTGGAGCATGAGCAGAATTTAACTCTTACTTAAAAATAAACATGCAAGCAAGGAATATCAAAACATGTAAGAGTGTAAGAAAATATATTTATTAAATTCCATGGCAATAATATGGTAAAATTGTTAAATACATGCGTATTTTTAGACACCCAAGCAATACAACACGAGTTACAACAGCCAAGCAAACTAGGTTTAAAATGTATGCATAGTTGGTATCTTAGTGTTAGGTTAGTCTTAAATGTCATCTGCCAGACGGGAATATTATTTCCCCAACATGATCCCACGCTTCCTTTTTCAAGCATGCATTTCTTTAACTGCGTAGCTAATACATTTTCATGTTGATACACTTTGTTGAATCAGTACTTTACTTGGTATGCTACAACTTCATTAAAGTGCGTTATGATGATTTTACCTAAATTGTGATAGAAATATTTTTTCAGTAGCACATTTGGAAGCTGGAAAACTTCAGCATCATTCAGCAACAGAAATGTTAAATGACTAATTAGTGTGTTAGGAAGACTATTTTGTCAGCTTGGTTTATTGATTTATTGTCAGAATTAATTTCTACAGATGACTATTTCAAATTGTCAAACAATATTTTCACTAGTATTAAACAAAAGTCCATTAAAATCTTTTTAAAAACAGAACATAAAAACATCTCTAAACAAATTATTTACGCTGTAAAAAATATGGTATAAAAAGAGCTAAAAAAAATTGAACCTGTTCACAGTATATACTTTAAAAATTACAGCATTATAGTACACCGTATTTTCTTTTTTCAGGTGACCTGTACGACTCCACCAGTTCCACTGCTCTATGCGCCACAACAGGATCAAAGTTCAAATTACTGTTACCTTTGGGTAGGATTTCAGACCCAAGTTGATTCAGTTATCTTCTTTTTTTGCTATCCCCTGCTTTACAAACTTTTCAGACATGCTATGAAGCACAGAATGTTGTTAATCCTAAGCCACTCTTGAATCACATTAAGGAAACACTGACAAAGTGATGTTCAAGGATTGCTTTTTTATTGTATTACTCCTAAAAAGTGTGAGACCTTACCAGTTTCTATTTCACTTTGCCCTGCTTGAACTACTTTTTTGATTTTTTCTGAGCCCAAATAATGACAATGAGAACATTTCATTTTTTTTGCTTTGTCCCTGGGTAAGTTTTACTTACTACATTTTGCACAACATGGGACCTAATGAGTTGCAAAGGTATTGAACCTTCTTGTGCAAGTTGTGCATACCCTTCCACTGGAGTTTGCTTTCATGTCACAACAGTAGAAGTGCAGATTTGCGACTGTCCGAAAACCTACCTGGAGATTCTGTTGGGGATCACATTAAAAAATTAGGATGCCGTCTGCTCTGCTGCACCACAAAGTTACCTGGGCAGTGCTGGCACAAGGAGAGGGTGAGACTGGAGAGAGATTAACCCCATCCTCTCATGCAGCATCCTGCCATCAGACCAGCTCACCTGCATGGGGATACTGTGCCCCTGCCCTCCAAAATATAAAAGTTTTCTGGAGACTATTTTGTAAAAGCAGAAGAAATTAATAGATGTTTTTTGTGGGGAAGAAGTATTGTTATGCACCCTGGGACAACTTGTAAAGTTACAGAAACCCCTGCCAATATCATCTGAGGTTTGTTTGCATAACATGCAAAAAGGAAACAAACACTGGTTATCTTAGAAACACTGGGGAAAATCCAGAGTTACATAAATGGAGGAGGAGAGGAAGGAATATTATTATGGGAGAAACTGTTTTCCAGCTTCTAAGGAGATATTTAAAAATTTAAGACAGGCCTAAATATGAGGAAATTAGTTTTTAAACACTTCAACGTTTCTGAATCTATGTCTGGCATCTGGAGTCTGGGATTGTGTTTCCAAGCTTGCTAAGGAAAAGGCAAAAAAAAAGCCAACAACAAATATTGCGAACATCTAACAGTATCTCCGAGTGTCAGCCACACAGGGCACAATTTAACACGCAGCAGCACAAACTCCATGTAGTGTGCTGGGAGGAGCGCAGAGGGCAGCTGTTTCCTCTAGATGAAACTGCATCTCAGAAGGCATATATTCAAGTACAGGGCTCCAAAAAAATTGCTTTGGGAATTGCAAGCCAACTTCCTCTGCAATATGCACCTAGGTACATAATAACATGCATAAACATTTCTTAGTGTTAAAAATATTAATGCCATTTGCACTGACATCTTCATCAAAGTATATGGCGGAACAGATGCTATTTACATGGGGAGCTCTTGACAGATTCATGGTACATGGAGCCTTGTTAGCATTCTGATTCTTTAAAGGTTACATTCTTCCTATGTATTTCAAATTCTTTTACTATATTTCTATCTACTTCTAGGTATACACCTATTCTACTTACAAAGCAATATTTGTCTAAAAACAGAGCACATGATTTCTCATTGCCATTTCAGAGTGATGTCTAAACACCTTCTCCCTCCAAGGCATCCAACTGCTTTCATTTTTGCCACTATTCATGTTCAGCTGAGTGTCCTGGAGGACAAGATCACTGGAAACACCACAGCCCTAAGCTTTAGCCAGCTGAATGTATTTAAAAAAAAAAAAAAAAAAAAAGTGGCTTGAACGTGCCTCTTCAGAGCAGCCTAAAACTCAAGGTCAGCAGCAGCTTGCTGCTGCTGTGTTGCCAGCAGGGGCAAGCTCTGGTCCCCCACATAAACCAGAGACGAAGAAACACGGTGCGTTTGCCAATTGTGCCATGACTGACAACACGGCTACCAGTTCCCTTTGGAAATGGTTTGCCCATGAAAGCAGTGACTACAGATAATAAAGACAGCTACCACAGCAAATGTCAGTCATTGGGTCCCACCTCTGCCTATGCAGCCACTGCAAAGCAGGGGAGGTAACATTGCCTCCCTGTACTATTAGCTTACTATTTTGTTGATATATTAGTTAGTAGTGCTGTGAGGTATATCACATGCAGATCTACCATCCCAAAATTTAACACACAAAAACAAGATCCCAGATCCCCCTGCATGTCAGAACAACAAAAATAATGAATGTGTCAAATAGGAGAGTGCACAATGTTACATCAAATGTGACTGATGTTCCATGCATACAGTGAACAGTACAAAAACCTATTACAAACCCCAAATTGTCACATATGACAGGCATGGCTCAAAAATAAAAAGCAGCAGCACTGATGATTTGTTTCAGAAATAAATTGCTTGGCATTAACACACTACATCTCTGAACACCGATCCAACTGGAGGACTGAAGCACTGAGTTAGGAGTAACAGTGTTTTGGACACAATCCCTTCTGGTCGTATTTCGGTGAAAATATCCCCTTTGGAAGTTGGTTTTTTTTTTTTGTTAGTTTTGTTTTTGTTTTTTTTTTGTCTGTTTGTTTTGTCTTCATTTTTTTTAATTAAAAAAAAAGCTGAATTTTCTATTCTTCTAGAAAAAGAGCAAAAAGCCAAAAGAATGAAAACAAAATAGATGTTCAATAAAGGAATAAGACCTTTCAGAAAATGATTTTTAGGAAATGCAATACTTGAGGTTTCCTAAGACATTTTTCAGAAAAAAATTGACTAGAGAGGTTCACCAGGAAGCCCGAAGGCACTAGTACAAGGAGTCTGAGCCCCTCTAAAACCTGAAGTTTTAGTCTTACAATTGCTATCAATGCATTTAGAGGCTAAACAGCACCTGCTTTGAAAGTGAATTTGGTTAGGAGACATTCCTAAAGACGCTTCACTGGTTTAACATGGCACTTAGGCTCAAAAAGCAAGTCCGTTCCCTGACGGTCCTTGTCACACATTCTTACTGCTCCATGCACCTAGGGGTGTCTTCACACACCCTCTGACTACCCATCTGCTATTTGGGTACACTGCTGAAGATTCAAGATAGGCATTTGAAAAGAGTCCTCACTGGCAGCACTGAAGAGACTCAAAGGAAACCAGAGAGGTGAAACAGCTGAGCTTTCACATGCTGGAATGGAAACTGCTTATTGGTTCATAACCATTAAGCAACAGTAAACAATGCTACATATACTGCACAAGCTTGTGTCCCTCACCCATTCACCCCACTCCTCTGCTACTGATACAAGTTGATGTGCATGGCAAGCGATTGCTATCAACAGGACTCTTCTGCCTTGCATCCTGGGAATCAGAACACCAGCCAAATGAACTATATAGTCAAGGTTTTAAAAAAAAAAAAGAGTGATGGATAATTAAAGTTCTTTGATAACATCAAGGCAGACCCTGTATTTGTGGACCTCTCCCCTACCTAATCACTACAAAATGAAGCAATTTAAAATGCTGTTGCCTCTACTGAATAGGACGAGCAGCACAAAGGAAAACCTGAGCCTGTGATGCTTATGTTTAAGAGATTCACCATGGGAGCACTGCAAAGGGTGTTATGCTGCTCCCTATGAACTCTGTGTGTTCTCTGCAGCTGCCCTGGCTTGCAGTCTGCCAAATTAAAAATTGCTAGTGCTCTCAAACTTCAGTTTGGTTTTGCTTCTTGCAATACACAGCCATGTGAAAGCACAGTTACTCTTCATCATCAGCTGTTCTGCTACAGAGGGGGTTTTTTTGTTTGTTTGGATCCCCACACAATACTGATTGCTCCTCTGCATTGAGAATCTGCTCCATAAAAAACCCAAACCACTACCCATACACTCTGTCCATAACATCTTCTGCTTTCAATTAAAAGCATATGGCAGCACAATCTAAAATTCATCTTAGGAGATAAACACATTAAGCCAAATCTGCACTAGTTAAAAGAACTCTGCTCTAAAAGAGATACTGAGGGACAGGGTTGCTACTATTAGGATTTAGCCACCTCCCAGCTATCAAGCACAAAGGGCAGAACTTCTTCCTTTTATGTACTAGTTTAGTGTTCTGAGCTATAGGCAGTAATAGATTAGGCATGAGACTTTCTCTTGTGGTGAAATCTAGTGACAGATGGACACCAGCTCTTTGTACCACCTGTCTGTCTTCCCACTTCCAGCTCTGCTAATTCCAAGATTCAACCTCAAAAGCAGAATCCTATCTGCAGTTTCTGTTCTTTCAGACACACCTCGCACTGTCAGGTCTGCAGACAGATACATTTTTACTGTGTTCACCAGTTCACTCTTCCAGAAGGCACACACAGGCAGTTGTTACTGATGATTTGGATGCTATTTAGTGTCTTGCCTTTTTGTCAGTTTTGAAATCCCTCTGTTACTTTCATTCCATGGAGATGGCAGAGATGCACCAACATCTGCAACTGCACCATCCATTGCTGTGATTAGGTTTAACCTAATCCTTGGTTTTATTCTGATGGACAGATCACATGGTTTGGAGACCAAATGTCTGCCAAGCTAGCCATCCTTCTGGTCTGTTCTCACACCTTTACAACAGCAGCTTAGCCAATTGAGCCTCCTGTTTTGGGATCTAGTTTAGAAAACCACTACCCTGTCTTATTTATTCAAAAAAACCCACAATGTAGCTAAGAAAATTGCAATCTAAAAAAAAAAGATTTGGTTAGGCCTTTATGGAGACCCTTTTTGATCAAGCTCTTTAACATTTGACCTCTCACTGATATGTTTTACAGTAAATAACAGGTAAATTAGAAAGCACTTTCTCCTGTAAGCTAGTGAAATTCATGTGTGCCACAGTGTGAAGTTTACACAGTGTAATGTTAAAATTACAGCTGCCTAGAGAAGTGTAGGTGAAAACAAGCATTTTCAGAGATGATTGTTCTGAACAGTCCTTTAAGCACACAAATGTACATCATTTAAGCTTTCTTTGCATCACGTGTCTGGTACAGGAGAGGTAGAATTAGTGGCACTAAAACCTTCTTGGGTTTCTCCCTGCCACTAGAGAAATCCACCTTGTAGTCCCAGGTAGGATGTATGGAAAAGGTCTTGTTGGGTAGACACTGGACAGCCAGGCAGCAGGTAGCAAAAGTAATACAATAAAGACCATCCAAAGAGCAACTTGTTCAAGTGCTACTACCTCTAATTTTGCATGCCGAACTGCTTGACAGCTAATGTTAGTAGACAGAGATTTCCCCATGGCTTACATTTCTGCATAGTGCAAAGACTGCTAAACACTGGGGACAAATGGAGTACTGTACCACTTTGAAGCAGCAGATCTGGAGCTGAAGCAATGAAATACAAAATGCATTAGTGCAATACATTAGGAAAGATTAACTCCTTAACCAAAGGATAGAAAAAATATAGAGCATTCTAAGTTTAAAAAAAAAAGTTTTAAACCTTATGCAGTTCTTGTGAGGTTTAAATCAGTGTTACACTTTTTTCCCCAAGTTTGTACCCCTGAGTCAAACATTGAATAAACATTGTACAGTAGGTACAGAAACTAGTGTCTAGTTAAAAAGCAACAGGTTTGAATGGCCATTGCTTCAGAAGTGTTAAACAGTGACAATACCCTTCCGTACGGGAGAAGAAAAAAAAATAGCACTCTAATTTGTTCTTAGTTTATAACTAGGTAAAAGATTTAAAGAGTTTCCAACCACATGGCTTCCATGTGTTAGGCTGAGGTTTGTGATAAATTAAACCTTCAGTAAGGAAACCTGTTGGGGCTGCATCATTTGAGTATGCACAGTTGAGAACAACTACAACAAAGCAAAGCAAACTTTCCAAGTTATGAGTTGCATAAGACCGTATTAATCTTGGAGCACTATGTGAAGGTAGGCAGAGTTCTTTTTGACTATGATTATCAGGAGCTCTAAACTCCATACCCATATATCCAATATATTGTACTAGAGTAATAACTAAATTCTATAACTTTGGCCTCTTGGCCTCTATTAAAATGGAACATTAACACTTTTGCTACCTTAAACATGGCAACATTCAGCTCACTAGAACCTCTGCTGACTGTCTCCAAGAATAATTCATGCCTTTTGCACTTTTCCTCCTTTCTTTACAGCATCAGGAATAAGAGCTTATTTAGATGGCACGTTCAGGTGCAACAAGGACTCACTGTTAATCATTTGGTTTGTTCTGAAAAAAGTGTGTAAAGGACCACCCTATGTTACTGGGTTTGGGAGAGTCTTCATCATCTTTTGGGGGAAGCAGAAACTGTCGGGAATTAATGGAGCACGGGCTCCCGAAAGACGCATTTTCATTGTTGCTTTCAACTGATCCAGGAGAGTCTGGAGTGTCCATGTTCCAGGCATTTGTGTTTGCTTGAGGTCTGTAACCTGCAGTTTTCTCCAATTCTTCCTCTGCAGGCAAGCGAGTCTCTATTTTCAAAGCACTGATAGGCAGCTGCATTTGTGGCTTATAGCCTGCTGTAGTCACTAGGTCTATTTCTGGCTCCTCCTCTGGTTTAATTTGAGGCTGATACATTGACTGGATGTCAATGTAAACCACCTGAGATGACCCCACAGCTTCATCCAGAGGGGGATCTGAGATCTCTTCTTCAATGATAGGGGGGCAGTAGGACACAACCACATGGTTCTCGGTTTCTGAGTCAGAGCCATCTTCAGGCACAGTGGTGTCTGCTGCTGGGGACACCATCTCTGTGTCTTCAATCTTGGGAGCTGCAGACTGTGTTTCCACCACTTCAACACTATTGGGGGTGCATGGGTTCATTTCCAGTGTTTTAAGTGTCTTATTCCCCTGAAATTAAAAGAAAGGAAAAGGGGGGAGAGATCAAGCCAAAAGACCTAGAAATCCTGAAAGCAACAACTTGCCCAAATTAAACCAGTATGCTGGCTTGTGGCTTGCACTCATCCCATTGCTATTAGTACAATATGTAAAAAACCATTTTATTTCTCACCTTATGGCTCATCACATATTCCTGTTAACATTAAAAGTATTTTAGCCAACTTAAAGAGACACCACATCTTGAAGGAAGTGTTTGAAAACTCTTAAGGAAGTGTTTGAAAACGCTTTCCCTAGATCCCAGCTTCGTATAACCCATTCCAGGCAGTTTAAATGTTATGCCCAGTTCCAGCTACTACGTCTACCAGGAGGTTGGGGATGTGGTATGTACTTCTCCACACTTTCTACTTCTCCTAACACTATGACAAAGACAGGTACCTTACTGCCACATGGTTATCATGTACCAACACTTCTCATTAGTGTGGGAGGAGAGAAATGCAGCAGCCCTTTCCTAGTTCAAACATTGGAAGTGACTACATTAACAACAAGAAAGCTTTAGATAGCACCTGACAAAAGTAACTTGTAACTTGTTCTGTTCCCCTCTGTCAGAGAGTTTTTTCTACAACTGGAACAGAAAACTCAAAGTTTGCAAAAAAATTCTTTACTCAAAGTATCTTTCAGAAGTTTACTAGATTTAAAATCAGGGTTACCTCACAGATGTTCTTCTGAAACTGCAGTGCCTTACTGTTCTCAGGATTCGGGATCTCTGGATAAAATGTTTCTTTAATCCTTTAAAGTGGAAAGAAGAAATTTTTAAAAGTTGCAAAGCCCTGAAACAGATTGCTAATATACAAAAGGAGTCAGGACGTTCCCCTTAAATTCAGAACACTGAAGACATCTGGCAAAAAGATTTAGTGTGTTACACTTTCACTAAGTATTTAATGGAAAAAACCAGCAAACTTTTTTTTTTTTTTTAACTGGGGAACTTGATATGCCACATTTACAAAAAGTTGAAAATGGGATGTCTACCTGCGTGTTTGTGGATGGCTCACAAATTACAGTATGTCGCCAGCTTTTTTCCATTTGGGAACTATTTATAAACAGTGCTCACTGGGAGACAGGCTCATGCAAAACCTTTTTGAATTCCTCACTCTGACTTCTTTCCAACTGAATTTCTCCCTCACCTTCCACAATGTGTTTTTGCCACCCACCTTTAAAAAAAGCCCACTGACATCTTTGGGTACTTAGAGAAAACAAAGAGTAACTAAAATAATGGAAAACACTAGCACTGAAGCAAACACATCCAGGAAAAGATCAGAACTGAATGCAGGCATTTACCATTCCCTCTTTCGGTAGCAGAAGATGCTGGCCAGCACTCCAAGCAGCACAACCACTGCCACAGGGATGAGAATTGCAATGATTAATCCCACAGCTGGGGGACAAAAAAGAAAAAAAACAGTATATATATATCCAAAGTTACCAGCAAGTTTTATGCCTTTTCTAACATTCCCACAGATTAGAGACCATTTCATAAATCTCACTGAACAGCCATCTGCAAACAGTGACCCATGCTATACACCTCCCCTTTGCTGGAAGAGAAAAAGTCCATCCATAAACAGAGCTGATTTGGTGATCACTACAGGAATAGGCGTATACTTCCCTCTGATTGCTTAATTGCAAAAGGCTTTACATGCAACACAAGACTTACTGCCACTGTAATTCTGTTCTCAGTATGCACTAGCATTGCACTTTCATGTTACTTGAGCTGCCCAAATCTCTGGTAATGGCTCTCATAGGCCAAAAACTCATTGCACAAACTGCACTGCCTTTTATATGGTTTGCAATGCTTCTAATCCCCAGGGTTGAGCTCTGATACATTCCCACAACCCTCCTCCATTGATGTTAAGTGCCTCAAGTTTGATTTTTCTTGTATTTCAGTTGCACCCCAGTGTTTAGTCTTCCATATGGAATAGTTTCCCCCCCCCCGCCTTCTCCAAAAGTCAATATATTTTTTAACTGTCTTTCTGGGTTTGTTTCTGTAAGAGGATCAATGAAACTGAATACAAAGCAGAGAGGCATCTGTTTATAATTATAAAAACTGGTAAGTATTTCCACAATGTCTTTCCTCCCGCCATGTACTCGCAGATATTCATCATGGGAAATGTGACAAAAACAACGAGCTGCCTGAGAGGACCAAGTTCATACTCCACCATATTTAGCAGTAGTTTGGAAGTTATTTTTCTTGCATACATTACGATGAACTACAAGGTAGCAGTAATAGGAAAGGATCTTTTCCTCACCCTGAATTGTACCAATTTTTGTATTTAAAAATAGCTAAATAAATAAATAAAAATTAAACTGAAGACCCAAACTACCTAAGGGGACCAGAAAAAAAAACAGAATAAGCTCAGCTTTATATACATTGTACAGCTCCTGTGCAGAAGACTATTAATGAACAGAGATATTCAACTTACAGTCCTCCTTTGTCACCACATAGAGGCTGTTTGGAGGGCTCAACCCACCAGCAGTATAGGCTTGTAGGTCCAGTTGGTAACTTGTTTTGCCTTGAAGATCCAGTATTTTCAAAGACTTCTTTGTTAAGTCAGTGATATTCTTAACTTTAAGTTCTGGATTCCCTGTTTGTTTGGAAGCAGCAACAAAAGCATAACTTTGTAAGAAAGGATTCACAAAGACAGCCTCAGCTCTAGCACAACTTCCTTGAAGTCAGCATATGAAACCTGAAGAACAGCCTGCATAAACTGAAATAAAGGATCCTAGCAATGCCGCTTCCTTACACACCACGAAACAGCACAGGATTATGTTGTTGCAGCAGACTGACTTTAGTTTCTTACACTCCTGTTCGTCCTCTTATGCTAATGTGAGTCAGGCTTCAGTTCTGTACGGAGATGTCCATACAAGATGGGTACTGGAAGAATACACCCAACTAAACATAGCTACGTAACCTCCCCATGTCTCATGTACACAGGGCAGTGTGCCACATTGACACTTAGTCACTACGTAGCTCTATGGCCTCAGTGAGCCAGGGTTTTCTCCACATTTTTTCTTTTATTAAAAAACAACTGTCTTAACCACACAAGGAACTGATTATTTCAAATGTCTTTGTCACATATCAGGGGCCAATTATGCCAGTGAGTAATGCAACTGAGTTATGATAAATGCATCTTTTTTTAAAGTGAAATTAAATTATTTAAAAAAGAAAAAAAGAAAAGAGAAAAAAATAAGAAGAAAAAAAGAAAAAGGAAAAAAAAAAAAAAGAAAAAAAGGCATGAGCAAGGCAGTTGCAATTTATAGATTTCACTTACCTGATTCCGAAAGCCTAGGTTTTAAAGCATCTTTTTCACCTTTTGCAAAGGAAAGCCGATATCCCTCTAAAAAGCCCTGACAATCTTCAATAGGAATGTCTTCCCATTTTACCAATATAGAATCTGAAGAAGTTTCTTCTACAGTAAAATTGGGTGCACGTTTTGGAGCTGTAGGGAATATTATGAAGGAAAATGCTAATAAGAAACCACCATATCATTACATGCTGAATCCACGTAAGTGTTTTATGAGTTTTATTTCAGGGCTAGCATTTTCAACTTTTTCCTGAATACTTTTCCCTCACTGTCAAGAACATGTGCAAAGACTTAGCAGGTGATACTATAAAAATACAAGTATGTTGTCTCATTGTTATTAATTACTGCAGTATTATCCACTAACAGAAGCTGAAAGAAAAATCTCTCCTTCGGCAGCCTTCTTACAGACCCATACATGTAAATACCCTTCTTCCTGCAACAAACCTCAAAAGATTGCATAAACATTCAGAGCATTACTTGCTTTTAAAGGCTTTAACTCTGTGACTTCATAGCTTGTCTTTAAATTAAACAAATTAAACAAATTCCTATCATGGAAATCTACCTCAGCTTAAAAGAACTACTCTTAGCAGGCATCACAAGTCCTTATTCCAGTACCCGTACCCCACTGAAAGTGCTACAGCGGATATTGTGTAAGGTCTAGTGCATCAGAACTTAGTCTGACATTTGGCATTGATCTATCAGTGCTGAACTCATGTTTAAGAATGCATCCATTTTTATCTTGGTGGTTATCTGTCCAAAACGAAATTGGAAGTTTTAGAATGAATCTATGCTCTTGTGCAAAGTGAATACATTTCTCAGTTCCTAATAAATTTTTACTGTATGTTTGATGCATTTTCAGTCCCACCTAGTCTTTATCCTTTTACCCTGAAAGCTTCCAATGTATTGAGAACATATATGGAAAAACCTCCTGGGAAACTGTTCCGGACAGAGATACAAATGTCTGAAAGTCGAATTTCTGGTAAAATTGCCTTAACTTCGCCTTTAATAAACAATGGCATTTCCAAGGGTTCAGATTATGTCAGCAGCTCAGTTTTTCCAAGCAAACTATTTTATCAGAAAACACATTAAACTTCAAAGTGAAGTGCTGGAGCACCTCCCCTATGAGGACAGGCTGAGAGAGTTGGGGTTCAGCCTGGAGAAGAGAAGGCTCCAAGGAGACTTACTATCAGCCTTCCAGTACCTAAAGGGGTCCTACAGGAGAGATGGGGAGGGGCTCTTGATCTGGGAGTGTAGTGGTAGGACAAGGGGTAACGGGTATAAGCTAAAAGAGGGTAAATTTAGACTAGACATTAGGAAGAAATTTTTCACTGTGAGGGTGGTGAGACACTGGAACAGGTTGCCCAGGGAAGCTGTGGACGCCCCATCCCTGGAGGTGTTCAAGGCCAGGCTGGATGAGGCTTTGAGCAACCTGGTCTGCCCATGGCAGGGGGGCTGGAACTTGATGATCTTTAAGGTCCTTTCCAGCCCAAACCATTCTATGATTCTATGATTCTATGAAATGGGTGCTGTAGTTACAATACAATACAGTTGTGATGTTAAAGGGTAAAGCCATGTTCTGCTTCCTGGGAACAAACAGCATTCAGACACTAATGCAGGCAAGCAAAACTCAGCCCTTGATCAAAACGCAGTTACCCAGATGGGGCTGGTACGGGAGGGAATACAAGTGCAATTCTCAAAGTGGCTTGTATTCTAGGATCTAGTTCTGGTGTAAGAAATGCTTTTAAACAGAAATATTGTGGACAACTTTTATATTTACTGAGCTGTACCAAATATACTCAGAAGTTTACTTTGACTTGACAAATCAAAAAAAAATTGCTGCCTCTCCTGCAGAAGTGACCCCAGCCCTGTGGTTCAAATTATGCCTGTGACTTCAACTCTGAAGACCACTATCTTCAGAGCAAACCTCTGTGACACCCTGTGTCACCACACAAGCTGGAGAACAGAGGGCTATTGCATATTGGGAACTGGAAGTGGCTGGATAAATGTACTACAATTATATACAGAAAACAAGCAGAAGTCAGTACTACTGCATAGGGATTCTAGTTTCAATCTTCTGCCAGCACTGAGCTAGAAATACACACAGTATAAATTCACTTTGTAAAGATCCTGAATGATAAAGTGCACTTACGCAGCTCTTTCATATACCCAGTTATGTTTTTCAGTAACTGATATCCACTGGACTTGCAGCCATATAGTGAAAAGTTATATCTCACACCAGGTCTAAAGAGAGCTGCAAGACAAAATCTCTGTAAGAATATTTCACATATGCAGTGTGATGTTTTTCGCTTTCACATGATGCAGACTTACATAAAAACGTATTAAAAAATAACAGTCTTAGACCACAGTGTTAGGTATAAATACTATCCCCACTTGTAATTCCTATAAAAGCTATGCCATCAGATGCGGTTTAGAAGCAGTAAGCAAATCTATCTCCCAGACAAATTTTGGTTCTAAACAAATAAGATTCAAAACAAGCTACTCAAATTGCATAAATTGCTCTTTCCGTGGGGAAACACAGACTGAAGTTACCAGAAACAATTCCCTTCCTTTCCTCCCACGGCAGCCATGTAGATCCTGCCTCCTCCTTAGAAATACAAATGCATTTTGAAATACCTAGGTTTATTACAGCAACAGTACAAAAGAAATTCAGAGAACTCTCAAAAGTGATAGTGAAGCACTTTAGCAATGAAATCCAGGTCTGAACTGATTCTACAAAACATAATCATCAAATTTTCACTTTATGTGTCTTTGGTGGAGGCATAGGTGTTTGATACTACATTGTAGTTTGATACTACAATGTGTAAATATTCTACCACTTCCTCAAATCAGCAGTGTACACTACTTCAAAGATTTTTTTCTAAACAAGGCGCCACTCTGACACTCTGCAGAAGTCAAGTGGGTTTTGCAAGAGTTCAGGTACAGCCTGAGAGATTCTCCTGGCAGCACTAATGACAGAGGTGAACCTGCCAGCTTTAGCCCAGCCCTAGCAGCCTGGTAATTCCCACAATGTGCTGCAAGAAGCATCCCAGGAAAGAGCTCAGTACTAGTGCAGTGCATTGTTGGACAGACTTAGAAAACGCAGGCTCTCGGCAGCACAAACGAGAAAAACATAGACATAGTGTTGGACTTACAGGCAGGAAAACATAATCCCCAGCCTTCCCCCCCAAAGGTCCCACTCCTCCCCAACTTTCCTATGTACGCAGGTCCAAGTTGTTTTATCTGATGGAGACTTTATATACTAAACTCTTCTATATACCCTTTTAGACAGCAGAGAAAAATCCTACATCTTTCTTGGGTCCTCTCTTTCCTCTTCTGCTCCTACTAGTCCCACCACAGCTGAGTTTCATTTCCTTGATCTGCCCACCAGCATCTAGAGACCAGGAATGTGCCCTGTTCCAGGAAATTTCAATTGCTGACAGCAAGCCAACACATGGAGGTCACACTTAAAAAAATCTGCCTCATGTAAAAACAACGGATTAGTCTTCCCCCCATCCTGAGCAGCACTGTTTATGTTTAGAATCCAAATAAAACCCCAAACCCTAGATTAACCATTATGTGTTAGGCTTGAGTTAGGAAGTTGTTGGGTGTAGCTAGAAGAGGTATTTTCAAAGCAGTTAATAAACACAGGATGATAATGGTTAAATCAATACTGATTTGGCAAGGCCATGTAAGAAATTAAAATAAACACAGAAACAAGAAGGGGTTCATTTATATACACAAGCACACAGCAATGCAGCAATCTTTAACCTATAGCATTGGTGCTACTCTTGTTCTACTCACTGCTCAGGCTCTCAACCAGAAAGACTCACAAAAAATTGCTTCTGACTTACCAGACTTTATCACTGCATCTGTTGTATTTGAAGGAAATTTCTGCCAGTCCACGCTACAGGGTTCAGACCCAGATGAATGACACCATTTTACTATGTAGCCACAGGTCATGTTGGGGTAAGAATTCCAAGAAATATAAATTCCATTCCCCATTGCCACAGCCCGATCTGTTTTGACATTTTCTGCAATGAAGATGACACAAAAAATCCATCAGAGAGCAGACACTTATCTGCAGTCCAAGCTGGAAGAAAGCCTTCCAGCCACAGCACAAAGGTTTTATAAACTGCAGTCATTTCTAAGAACAAGAGACACGCTCTCGGTACTGTTAAATTTGAAACGATGCGCTCAGCTATGCTTTCTGAAGTGCTGGAAATCAGATGTAGCCTGCAGCAAATCCCTCAGCCAGCTTTAAGTACGATGACGAGAAGTGCTGCAGCTCAGGACTGGCTTAAAAAGCACTTTTTCAAAGTAAGGAATTACAGCAGATGTCAGGTTCAAATCTGACTTGACACCAATTTGGCAGGAGCCTCCAGCTAGAAATTCCTCCTGTCACTTCATCAAACAGTTTGCTTTGTGTTTCTTTCAAAGTGTCTTGCTGTCACTCACCTAACCATGGACTACCATTTTTTTGCTGACAATCAGCAGCAAAAGTCAAATCCCTGATGAACTTTATGGAGGCTCCAGCCTTGCAAGGGTAAATGTAGAGGGTGGGGGAAGGGGAAAAAAAGAAAAAAAAAAAAAAGCTTTCCCTTTAGTCTATTTTTCTTGTTTCTGATTATCAAAGATTTAACTCCCCTTGAAGTGATCAGATCTGGGAACAACTTCTGATTCCTGCAGCTTCCCTGCACGGCTGAGCTAAGGGATGTTTTCCAAAGACTACCACAATGGCTGTGGCCCCACAACAGATCTGCAACAATCTCAGGGTTTCAGTTTTTCCTTTTTCAGTGTTCTCATTTATGCTCCCTACTGAGTCTATTATTTCATGCTATTAAAGCCATAAACTATGGAAGGCTTAAGTGCAAGGGCTGTTTTTAAGAAGCAGTGCTGTGAAGACTTTACTCTCACAGATGTGCTGTGAATGTTAAAGGACTGTCTATTTCTAACTAATCTTAACACACAGCTAAGTGTATAATCCTTCTCTAGCTTGCTCATGGCAAGAAAGACACACATGATTAAAAAAAGACAAGTCAACTCTGGAAGTCTGTCAATACTTTTCCCTAAAAAACTACTATGCACACAGTGAAACTACACTTCTATCATGCTGGAAAGAGAGCACATTTCTAATAAGACTGCTTTAATTTTCCTATTTACAGGAAAGACTTCTTACTGACAGTGAGCACATGCTCTCTAAAAAATGCTTAAATACACCACACTCAATTGTCTTTCCTGAGCCAGATGACTAGAAATTCATCCAGGGCAGTACTGCTTATTTTGGAGTATTTATAGCTGCAGCCTAGACTAGTAGAAATAACTACCAGCACTAGAGTGCTACTGTGGTAGGGGAGCCTATAATAGCCAGATTATATACCCTGACTCTCTACAGAGCACTTCTCAGAGACAGTGACAAATTAATTAAGGCAGAGTACCCTTTGTTTGTGTTTTCGGTTTTCACAAAACCTCAGCAGATCTCAAGCTTCAGAGCCACTGCTCTCTTACGGACACTGAAAGCACTTACAGACCGTACACAGGAAGCAGCCAGAAAAGATGTTTGGGCAGAAATGTCATCCAGTTCAGTGACTGAGTCATCTTTCATGACTCCAGTCAGTGACTCAGATAATTCCTATACCAACTTGGGAGCAAGTCTTCAACGAGTACAAGTTGGGTAACACCAAAGGGAACCTCAGACATCTGAGAGAAAGCTATAAATGAATGCAAAGCTCCAGCTGCTATCAGCTGTCCCACACCACAAACCAATTACAGAGACCTCCCCCGACTCAGAGTCTTGTTCTTTCACTGCTGAAGGAGAGCTATAAAAGCATTTTAATTCATTCAGCTGTCCCATACAGGCACTTTTCCTTCCAAGGAGCAGACTAATAATATACTTTTAGGTATTGGTGTTTTGCAGAAGCACAAAAAAACATTAAGAGCAATGGTCTATCTTTGCATAGAAACAAACTTTTATTTCTCTCACTGTGAATCCCAGTCAAAGCACGTTTCTTCCTGCCAGAGATGGCACTGTGTTACCAGAACTTGAGTTGCAAGACGGGCAACTGTGATACCTGTTCTCTGGGGGGAGGAAGGAGAGGCAGCACCACACGTTCCTGGCAAACAGAGAGGGGCCTTGCTGTGTAAACCTGTCCTCCCTGAAGAGCATTGGCCAGATGTAGAACTACAGGTTTGGGCTTTGGGAGACACACTCTTCCTGCTGTGCAGGGAAGCGAGGAGCCTCAACAGCCACGTGCAGTATTACCACTTCGCCAAGCTCAGTGCTAGGCACAGAAAACCACTAACCTGGCTCAGCTATCTTCCTTTACAAAGGGCTGCAGCAAGAGTGGCAGTGTTTGAATTGGAAAGCTGAAGTCCTACCTCCTTTTCAAACCCTAGCTCCTAGCACAAGGGTGCCAACATTTCACCAACCAGCCCAATTAGTATTCTCCTGCAGAGCTCATAGGCATTGAGCTGACAATTCTCCCCTTAAAAAGCCACACAACACCACCAAATCTTTATTCGGATTCTCTTTAGCATGTAACACTTTTCAGCGTCTCAACAAGAACACACAGAAATAAAATGAGCTCCCTAGAGATCAGAAATCAACACTAATGCTTTGAAGCCTCATCCTTGTTGTTCCTGGGAGGACTCCAGAAAAGCGCAAATAGCTGCAGAGGCTGCACACTATCACCCTCCTTTTATGCAGAGAGCACAAATAATTGGTGAGACACTACCCTAAAAGCACAGCAGCGATTATTTTCTTCTCCAACCCAGTAGATTTGGGTGAGTAAATAAACCAGAAACCAAACACAAAAAAACAAAGCATGTATCATCTTATTTCTCAATTCTCATCTCAGGTATTCCCCAAGCTTTGAAGGTGTTTAGGTCTCTGCTGAGAGCACTCACCACTTGGAAGTTCCACGCTTGTTATCCTTGAAGCAGGAGACGAGCCTGCATGGTTTTTGGCTACAACAGTAATTACACAGTCATTTTTTCCAAGTTTTATCTCAGTGCTGTTTGAGGGTTCGGTGACTTCTTTGTACTCCAGTGGTGTCTCTAGCAGGTAGCAGGACACTTCATGAGAAACTATTTTTCCATTGGCTTCAGAAAGGGATAAAGGCTACAAAAGGACAAAGAGGGCATTAAAACTAAAATGAAATAATCAAAAGAAGACATAGGATAATATGAATTGAATGTTCTGATCTTTACAGGACTACAAGGCAGAGAAGAGTTACTTAAGTGTGACTTTGAGAATTAACACATAAGCTCGTAAATTTTTAATCTTCAGCTGGGATGTATCAAAAATTTAATTCTTAAATAATTAATAACATTTAAATAATTCTGAAATATTTCTCAAGGCAATGTTTAAATTATAAAACTTTAACGGTATTTTCATTGGGGAAAAATATTTGTCTCATTGGATGGTTCTATAAAAAGTCAAGAAAAGCAGTCTGACTTATTGACTATAAACTTCACTCTTTATCAGAGAGTAAGGAAACAGCTTTTCATTGAGTTACATTACATTACATTTTGAAACTTTAAGTGTCTTATCTACCTTCCAGAAAACTTTTAGACTTTTTCCAGAAGGACTTCTCTCTCTCCAGATATCTGGCCCTCTTGCAGGAGCTAAGAAAAAAAATAAAAGAGGTTTTATTTTTTTCCAAGTTGCACAGTAGTCAATTTAACACCTATTAAAAAGTTAGCTTTTTAGATGGCTAATCATAAAATATATGGCTTCACAAGTTCAACATTTTAACATCAAAGAATTAAATAAACTTACGAGCTTCCAACGTTGTGTGCTCCTCTATCCTGCTCCAGTCACTCCACCTCCAGAAGTGGTCAGCAGCAGAACAGCGCACCCTGAACTGGTATTTGGTATATGGGTGCAATGCGTTCAGCTGAGCTGCGTAAGTTGAGAATTTTCCACCAGCCATGGAGACATTGTGCTGTTAAAAATTTACAGAAATTGACACGTTACATATATATTTTTTCCCCTAGATTACACTGGAAGTTAACACCTAAAAAGGTGGTACTTTTCCCCAAGAATACCAACAGTCTGAAAAAAAAAGCTGCAGTCAAGACATACAAAGAAATCACTGAAAAAGAAAAATATTTCCTACATAGTCTCCCTAAAGAAAGGAAAATTTTTCAGAGCGCTGCTAAATAAAGTCATATATAGCACAGAAGTTGAAATATGACAGTAGGTAGCACCTTTGAGATATAAAGCATGAAAAGAAGAGAGAACACTGATGAGCCTTCAACAGAATGAGCTCTGCACAGAGTAGCAGGCTGCTGCTTCCCATCTATCCCGTCCAGTTCCCCTTCTCCTTTATGCAGCAAAACTTCTGCCCGCATGAGGCAGGCCAGGATTTCACCTCTGGTGTCCAGAACTTGCACTGTGCACGTGCATATCAAACTGGGCCTTTTTCCTAAGATACACATGGAAGCATGCTAAGGGCAGTCTGTCTGAACAAGATGCTTATCATGCAGTATTCTTCCCAGGCAGTCCTTTGTCTTGCAAAAGACAGTATCCAAGTCTTACCCAGGTGATCTCTATTCACAGCTCTTTTGACAGGACTGGTCTCTCCCATTATTCTTAAAATGGTGCGAGTCTAGGAAGCATTTCAGTTTCATGACTACTTAAGGAAACCCTAAGCCTGGGAATATTTTTTACTGAATCTAATTATAACACATGTGCACCACAGATGCCAGAAGCTGGACTAGAAGTGACTTCAAGCTGCAACTAATTGTGCATTTCTAAAGCCAAATGAGAACTTGAAAAATATAAAAAAGCCAACAATCCCTCCTATGGATGGAAAAGCTTCTGAAAACATCCTCAAAATGCCATGTAAAACCCCATAACAATTTCACAGCTACTTTTATTTATTACAGGGAACTCTTGGAGGTTTTTTTTTTTTACTAAGCAACCAACGACAACATAACAAGGCTGTAAAACCTTCCACCAAGCTGATCGTGTACTTCAAAGTATCTGTGGCTTAGGGCTCCGATACACATGCAGTGAAATGCTGTGGGAGTGTAAGACCTTACCATCTCCCACTGCCCCAAATGACTGACCTGGTAGCAGACTTCATAAGCAAGTGTGTGCCTCAGGCTTTGAGCAGCATTAACTGTGACTAGACAGAACTGTGCAAACCTACTCTTCTAGCGGTTTAAGCTAGCTGAGATGGGGGCAGGTGACATTCAGGTGTTTGCTTCCCCTGCTGACTGCTCCAGAGGCAGTAACTGTCGGGAGCAGAGAAATGCAAACAACCGTGGGTGAGGGTATATCAGACTACACAGCAAGATCCAGCACAGCTCATCTGTCAAAGCTCTTATGTACATCTAAAAGCCAGTTCCTTCTGCTGTTAATTCCAAAGATATCTATGATTTTCTTTGCAGTACCTTATCTCTAGGTACTACTTAAGGCTTCCACACTCATTAAGTGCTCTGAAAGTATTCTGAAAATACTCTTATAGATAATGCATTAACTACCACCCTATTATTTTAGAGGCAATGTATACAATAATTATCTTCAGTCTTTAGCTGCATCACTTCTGTAGCTTGAGTTACTTTATTCAAGGCTGCACCCAACAGGCAACTAAATGCAGTGGATAATAGAATACTCTTGCTAAAAATCAAACAAGCATTGTAAAAAGCACCCTCTGAGGTTAATATGTACAAATTACAAATTTAGGCTCTGTGCACCAAGACCTGGTAAATCGGCATGTGCCTACCCAAGCTGGTCAGATAACTCCATCTGAACACACAGAGTTTGGGGGTAAACCTCAGGCCAACTGAACACACAGTTCTACCATTAGGCTTCCCCAGTGACACAGATCACCCCACACTAAGTTAGGCAATACGGAAGAAGAGGATATATTCCCACAACCTACACTCAATATCTGATGCTGGTGCCTAAATCAGCATCCTAAGCTCCTCTGATAGTCAGCAGAGTAAATATGCAGCTCCAGCTGGTGATGCAGAGCACTAAAGCCAGGCAGCAGCTGGAAGCCTGAATGCTGGAAAATCTGAGCCCCAACCAGAAGAAATACCACCTTTTCTCCAGCCACAGAGGTCTTCACTGGAGATTACCTACTGATACACGGAGTGGCAGAATCTTTCCCTATCCTGTCTCTACACCACTGGCACAGGAGCAGGTTTAGCAGCTCCCTATTACAGCCACATGCGTGTCAATTGCTGACAGGAAACAAATGAGGGAGGGAAAAAGAAAAAAATACAAATTCAACTACAGACTGCAAGAGGCAATCTGAAACAACCACTGTGGAAGTCTGCAGGGCAGCAGTGCATCCTGGAACAAGTGGGTGTTAATCCAGTTTGCATGAGAAAGGACAAAGCAGAAGGACTGTTACCTAAAGGATCAGCAAAAAGCACTAAGCACCTTCTCCAAGTACCAAATACTACAGTGTGTAACCTGACTTTTCTCTAAATTGTCTAAAAGCAACAACAACAACAACAACAACAAAAGCAGGCAACAATGGAGGTGAGAAGAACTTTTTCTGATTTCAGTAGATGAACTTCTAGTCATTACTACATTCACCATTTAATAATATGATCAGAATGAAGCTCTTAGAGAGACAAGAATTTGAAATGTGATTAGTTCAGTGAAAAAGATCAACATTTGAGACAAAAAAGCCCAATCCATTAAAAGCCACACTTACCAGTTTTCGCTCAGAGTGACCACTGCTAATTTCAATTTGACACAGAAGCCTTATCTCAGCAAAGCTGCCGTTTATAAACCAACGCAGATGGACGCTTGTAGAGCTGTTCCCAGAAACAGTTAACTTTTCTGGAGTTTTTGGATGAACTTAAAAAATAAAGAAAAACCCCTCAATTCTAAGAAAAAAACATTCACTTTAGTTTAGAAAAATCTGATTTTAAAAGATCAAAGAGAATCAGGACAAATAAGTGATCTGATCAGCAACTAGGACTGCTGGTGCTGGGAAGGCACCTGCAAGTGATCTTATTCCTGATGTTCTTCTCAGCTATCAAACACTGAAACATGGGCTATTTCAAGGGAACACAGAGACAGATGAAATTCACTGCACTGTGTTCACCTTCTGGGAGCTTTGTAAGTTAGAACTTAAAATCTGCAGACTAGGACAGAGTAGGACTACTGAGCAACTTCTCCCTCCCCAAAAGTCCTTTCTGGAACTTTTCAAGAATATTCAGTACTACTATTCATAGCCATCAGAGAATAATATCTCTACTGTTGGAATTGGTCCAGTTACCCTTAAGGAAGTATGTGTTCTATGTTGGGAATTAAGTGGACAGTGAGGGAAAGAAGGGGAAGGAAACAAATAGGAAATACCAGTCATATCAACTGGGTGCAAAACACCCCGGTTTATAATTAACAGAAACAAATTATGCTTTTCTAGGACATGCCAATTTACTCTGAGAATTCTAATCTTGGGCTAGTTGAACTGAAACATGGACAAAACAACCACACCATCTTTCATTTCAAATTCAGTGTTTCAGAGAGAATGGCAGAATGCTGTAACCATCAGGAATCCCTGAAACTTCACCTGTGGTTGTAGAGGCAGATGGAAAAAGACAAGGAAGACAGCACTAGAAAGGTGTCATCTTCTCCAATTCCTTGTTTGAACTGAAGGTTTAACAAAATAAGTTATTTCTTTCTACAAACCATGACAGCAGATGATCATGGCTCTTACCAATAACAGGTAATACTCCTGCTATCATCTTTTTCCTTTTAGTGCTACTTGTTTTACGCTACAAATCCTGCTGTTGTAAACCTGCATAAGATTTTGCCCTATAAGCAGACACTGATATACAGGGTCTCTCACAGTCCACAAAGCTATACCTAAATTTTAATTATTGATGTGTAATAGAACATGAAGTAATACATAAACAGCAGATAGCTAATTATTAGATCACAAGTAGCATTTATCCACATAGCAGTGTATACAATCTGTCAAGAACTGTCATCTCCCTGTACACCTAATCATTGCCTCAATCTTTTCAAGTTTAAATTATGGAACATGGCAAAGTACTGGTGACAATAAAACAAAATAACAACAAGTATACCATGTCAGAGTTCTTCAAACCCCAAACAAACAAATAGTTAGCATGCTGTAAACATATCTTTTTGCCTTTGTAATTCTTAAGTCTTACCTCTTTGAGTTAAATCGACCAAAAGCGATGACTGTGTTTGCCCAATAGGATTAGAGACACCTAATATGAAATCATAGGTTTTTTGATCAGCCAGTACTGGAAAGCCACAGACACGCTCCCTGTTCATTTCATTGACTTCACATGAAACATTCTTACCAGATATTCTACAAAGTAAAAAGGTTGGGGGAACAACTTAATTTTTGAATAAGATAATTTCTAGCAACAGTTAGAAGTCTAGACTGAAAACACAGTAAAGATGATGGGTCCACTGCTACTTAGCTTACAGAATTATTTTACTGCAGAGACATATCTAACACCACAACACAGGTTAAAGTGCCATCAGTCATGACTTGCCTTATTCTCATGTGAAACTCTCCTTTTCCACTAGCATAACATTTCCATCCCCTCACTTCAAAAAAGCCTGGAAAACAGGTAGGTCCTGTAAAACCACCTCACAGGTCTTTTGAAGTATCTGTGTTCAGATCAGCATACATTTGCATTTAAAGAATGTTCTTAATTGCTTTCTGAACTAGGCAGACACACAGTACATCTTTCTATCAGTCCTGCCAAATCTAAACTAAGGTTTGCTACCTGGGATACATCCACTAGTCCCAGCCGTTTACAAATCAAAAGCTGGAGAGGCAGGCTGGTAACAGCCAAGACCAGAGTTACGTCTTTAGGGGTAAAATCTAAAGTGTGTATCTGCATGTATGTACCTATAGAGAAGTTGCTTTAATTACAATCTGTGTAAACCTCTCATGCAGTAGCACAAGTTTAATTTCTTCCTTCTGGCATTTTTATTGTGTTCTAGACAAGCTCTGAGCTCTCTCTACTTCAATAGCTCAGTGTGGGCTGGGAACAAAGATCAGAATATTTACCCTGAAATGCATGACAATATCCTCAGAGCTTTGGGCTGAACAAAACAAGTCTGAACTACATCCTCGTTCATGAGCTGAATATAGGCAGCCAGTGACTGGAGGTGCTTTCCTTTGAATACCTGCTCTGTTTTGTCCACCTTTTTACACCCCACACAATTACTTTTTTAGCGTTAGCATGCTGGACAACATCTGTGACCATAACTCAATCCTTAATGCCTCTGACTTGCTTCAAAGCCACCATGAGACTCCATTTCCCATCAGTTTGTATGACTCAGGCCTCTCCTGGCTCCTTTCCCTGACTACTCCTTTCGCCATTGTGGGGGAGCTTCCTCACCACATGAATTTTGTTGACTCCTCACTAACTTCTTATCACACTCACCAAGGAATCCCATTTGCAAGTGCTACTCCAAAACAATTCTTCACTTTTAAGGCTTTCCATGGCCTATGAAGTAAGACAAACTAGTGGAAAGTCTTCCATTCTTTCTGGAGATGATGCCAGTGTTATTTGTCCCTTTCAAGATTTTCCAAGGAACAGGCACTTTACCTGCTCTACATGATCTAGTTCTTAATGCTGGGAGGAGAATGGGTGTAGGCTTATTACTGTTTTCCCTAGTAGCATTTGGGAAATGCCCCATGGCCTGTCTTACAATTGTTCTTCAGTGAGTTTCTGTCATCTTGCATAGCAGAAGCCCAGTAAATGTCTGACAGATGATCTGACAAAGGTTGCACATAAAACAAATTTTAAAAATTAGTGAATGACTCCTATTATCTCCCTGTATTGTCATATTGGTCTTATCTACATGTTGGCAGCAGCCTGACACACCAAGCCCTTTATATTCTCATGAGTTCATACTGGCATTAAGACTTTGGGAAAAGCCTTCCTTAACTCCCATTGGAATTGTACAGAGCTAGACAAGGGTTCTCCAAGTTTAGTTTAGTTTCAACTTCCACAAACTCTTGAAAAGTATTTTAGGCTCTAAAAAATGGAGACTATCTCAGTCAAATAGGCATGGTGCAGTAAGTCACAGGTAGCAATGGATATATTCCAGTTCTACCCTTTTACTCCTTTTAGAGCTGAATTGTTTTACCTTTCAAATAAACTGTACTTTGTCCTTCGTGTTCCATACAGTCCACTGGGTCTACCTGGCTTCCAGGTGCATTTTATTATCAGAAAGTTTGAAGTTTCACAGCTGAGCTCCTGGGGAATATCAGGGGCATCTGTAGCATGAAAGGAAAACAAAACAGTTAGACGATGTTTTGCCATCCTAGTGTAACAGTTGGGACGCTAGCCTCCTGAAAGCACCATCATTCATTTTTGTTCGGTCTAAGTTGCATGCCTCACAAATACATGGTAATAGTTATACTCCAACCATAGAAGTAATATGCTTAAAAGAAATCAAAATAGAGCAGATGGATAATTATTATCAGACCCATCTGACTAATGTTTGACTCTAGGCTTCTAAGTGGGTGGGTAATCTGGTAAATCACATGCAAATATGTTTGCAAGCTCCAGGCTCTGACCTGGAAGTGTTTCACTAGACCTCTGCCAAGAGTTTTCCAAAATTCTGAGCATCAGTTTAGCCACTGAGCAATGCAGGAAATTGGCTGTGCGTCACATTTTCTTACATGCCAATCCCACTGCTGCTTTGAACTCTTCAAGCAAGTCATGTCAAGGAGATGTTCCCTTTAGCATTAATTTCATACTAAATTTGAAAGTTGAAGTATACCCTGAATGGCTTCCGCTCTT
>NW_010114057.1:105364-111177 GCF_000699245.1 Pterocles gutturalis
TCCCTGCTACTTTAAAGTGCCTATCTTTTTCTTTTAAAGCTTGTTCTTTGCTCCTATGTCAAAGCAGTGTCGTGTGCCTTCCTGGAGAAGATGCACAGTCCTTCCAACAGAGAGGGTAACCATGCTAAACTGAGACCAAGCAGAGCACTTATTTCAATTCTTGTACACTTTTCTCCAAAAGGTAGCATAATAATACCCACAAAGCTGTCCTACAAAAGGGGCACTAACACAAGAGGCAACAGTGGCAGTTTTAGTTCAGATTATGAGCAGCGGGCCAAAAATAACACTTATTTTGCCTGGCCTAGGCTTAATCAAGTTGCTGTGCATACACATTTACTTCCTTTACCTTTCCTTCCCTAAATGTCTCTCATCAGCAAGAGCATCATCACAAGTCCTCTCCCTTCCCACTAAGTAGGTACCACAAGAAGAAACACTGGCAGGAGATAGACTTCATCACATACTAGCTCTTCAAAAACCACTGTACCGAAAAAAACGATGGGATTATCACAGCCTTTGTTCATGAACCACTGACTTATTTACCTGGAAGACTCTCTCACAAAAGCAAATACTGTATAAATAATGTAAAAATGGCTTCTCACTGAGAAGTCATAAAAGTCTGGATTCTGTTTTGCATTTGCTATCACACACTTGATACACAAAGCCAATGACAGAAGGCGCAGGCTGGAGTTGGGAACACACTTTCAAAATGAGTCCAGTCTCTCCTCTCCTTTCCCTCAACCCCAAGGACCCAAAGTTCAAAGGCAAGCATTTGTAACAGGGAACAGGATTCTAATGGGCAGCTACCGGAAGATGGTAACTCTCAAAACCCCTGTGGGGAAAACACACAAAGCTCCGAAGTGACCAATTATGGGAAAGAAGAATGAGGTACTTTCAGTAGTTTGTTCTAAGAGGTACCTGTATCTGGAAGAGATTTCTAAGGCTGGCACAGTTACACAGAGAAGATACATGGTGATTCAGTATCTTTAAAGAAAATACTAAAGTAATGTTTAGAACAGGAACTGTCACAGCTGTGTTCCTGTGCTGTAATTAGCTCCCAGGGAGCTAATGCCCTGGATGAGCATCTATTGTTGCTGCAAGTCTAACTGTTTCACTGTCTTCTGGTTGGTAAATGGATGGATGTTTTCACTTACAATTCTTGCTCTCACTCTTGATTTGTTATGGACCAAAGTAGAACAGATGTAAACCTAAAGAGACAGAGACTGATGAGGAATCTTCACATGGCAATAAACGACTAGGTATTCCAGGTCATTAAAAAGTGAGACCACAGAGAGCAGCACTGGGCCAGGTTCCAAGAGAAGAGGGCTTACATGGGTACCTCCTCATCCTCCCAGCCTTGGTGTCTTCCCCACAGGCTGGAGTTTCCACAGTGTAATCAAACACATACAATCCCAGTTCATCGTCAGAAACCAAAGTCCAGGGAAAAAAAGCCACAATAGTATTTGCTTCTTGGCAGAACCTTATGTGTCTCAAAATTATTTTGATTTTCCTAAGGTTAGTAAACATAATGATACATACATCCTACAAACAAGACAGTTCCATCCATCTCATCTTCAGACAGTATGCACACTACATTTGTCCCACTGGTATCTGAAGCACTGGCATTTAGCACTCTGATTGCACTGCTCCGGCTGCTCAGATGTATCATTGGGTATATTTCTGGTCCATAAGTCATCCGTTGTATCTGTTGTCCTTCTTCATGGACACAACAAATTGTCACATCTGAACCTACTGCCACCACGGTGTCCTGAGGAAACACCCCACTCCCACTGGGCTCGGTATCTTTTCCTAGCAGAGAAGGAAGAACAGAAAACAAAAGCAAACAAAAAACCCTCATATGAACAATCTGCTGTAAACATGGTGCCAATCATCTAAAATGTGACTTAGGAGCACTCCAATGCATACAAATCAATGTTTACTACATTTCATTAACTAATGATTGCAATATTTCTTCCATCAAAACACCCCCCAAAGCAGCAGCTCATCATTGCCTAAACGCTTTTCCTCTGATTTTGGCTTACTTTTCATAAGGCAATCAAAGTCCACGTAGCGGCAAGGGAACAAACATACCAGGGACCTCTGCTACTGGGCTCCAGTCACTCCAGTCCTTGTGGCCAATGAACTGTGTTACATTAATATAACAGCGAATCTTCACATAATGCGATGTACACTCCAAAGGCATATCTGATGTCCAGTTCCAAGAAAGAATAATGTCTTCATGAGTCAGTTTTGAATAGTAAGTTACCTACAAAGTTTTCCCCCCAAAAAAAACCAGAGAGAGTTTATGAACACCTGTTAGCAATGACCCAGGTGCCAACAGAACGGCAAATTAAGTGAAGCAAATCACAAAATCCTGAGAGATGGTTGGAGTGTCCCACCTAACTTTCAGTCGCGTTGTGAATTTACTTGGACAAAAGCCTAAGATGCTAAACAGCCCAATAGCCAGGTAGACTTCCGTCCAGAGATATCAGAGGGCACATATTTGAGGGAGAGCAGGAAGTTCACCAAGCATTTCAAAAGGCATATATTGCATCCCAGTATCCTGGGCCTCTCACTGGCAGGGAAATGTTCCAACTTTTCCAAAATGAAATTCTTCTAATATTAGTCCTGAGCAGCATATTTCATCTTTTCTCCATTTCTAAAAGTTACAGAACAGAGCTATAAATTGGCCTGGAATAACTGTGGTTGCAAAAAAAAAAAAAAAAGTCAAACTGAACATTCAAAGACCACCAAGACTTAAAGACACTGTTGGAGAACTAAAGCAGAGACAATGGTGTACAATGTCTGCCAAATTCATAAGCAAGTTCTAATTTTAAATAGTTGTACTAAATTTAAAAAAAAAAAGCTGTGACTGTAAATAAGTACTGAGACTACAGTAGCCACTGCTGTCATAACTTTGAAGCTCAACAATAAGTTACTTACAAGAAGCATGACTACACTTAGGTTCTGCAGAGCTCTACAATCTTCATCATTCTCAGCTTTGTTCAAATCACCTCCCAGATTACAGAGGGCAAAAACTGTATATTTTTTTTTCATAAAGGAAGTAAAGGACTTACTTGTGTGACTTTTTCCATTGCTTCTTTACGGAGTATCTGAATCTGCCAAAAGGCATCCAGTCCGTATGCGAAGACTGATCCATTATCACTCCACTTCAGATTTAAAGTGGAAGTTGAAAAGTCAGGTGTCAAACTAAGAATGCGTGGAGTGTGAGGAACAAATGCTTTAAAAAGAGAGAGGGGAAAAAAGCCATATTCAAGTCATTAGTCAGCAACACCATCCCTAAAGGTGTTTAACAGCTACATCTCTCTGCTCTCAACTGGCTAGTAGCCATACAAACACGTAACTCAACCTCTGTAATTAGAACAAGATGGGTTCTGTCATTACTTGAGCATGAAAGTTCCCAGGAAAGCACAGGTGCTGATGAGTCACCAGGTAGCATTTTCTTCTAACGTCTCAACATGCAGACACGTCACTGATCATGAATATGACTCTTCACAATGCATAATAAGGAAGACATTGTACCTTCATTCAATGACACAGAGTTATAGGAAACATGGTGACAGTCTTTGAAGTATACATGAGAATACATCTAGGGAGGATGACGGAAAATCCCCCAAAGGAAGAAGTGGGTTTTGGAGACTAGCAGGGAAGAGGGAACTTGCAAAAACAGCTAGAACAGGGAGAAAAGAAAGCACAACCACAGGATGGAAGAAGCTCACATAAGGCTCTGAAGAGGATCATGGGGAATGTGATTTTAAGCTACAAGAAACAGTAAAGGCATGATATGCCAATGGGGACAGGACAGGGAGATTAAAAAGAAGCACCTTTTCTATGAATGGGTGGTCGTGAAGCAAGAGGCTGACAAATAGGCAAGGGTTATGGCAGTTCATCAGGACTGATGCAGGACCAACCCTGTTTTTAAAATGTGTGATTTAGCCAGTTTGGTTCCTGGCCAAGGCTTTGAGAGCCTGCGAAGTGTCCAGCATAGTCAACACACTACCCAGGATAACCTGTGACAAACCTGAGAGACCGATCCTGCCTGGAATCAGAAAGATGTAGGAGAACTCAGTGTGTTGCCCCCATATTTTTCAGTTGTATTTTGTTGAAGTTCTTGAGCTGCTCTCAGCTGAGGAGAGGACTGAGCCATGGATAAGAAGTGCTACTGACTTAATATTTTGACTGCACTAAAGGAATAAGCAAGCAAACTGAAACCAAAGACTAAATTATGAACAAGTGTGCTAGGTGGTGTCAATGCTATCTTCAGCTTACAACTTCCTCCTTTGGTATGAAGGACAGAGGAAAAAGTTGAATTTATCTATGACTTCAATATGATGCAACCTACCTCCCAAGCATAGATGTATTTGCTCAGTTTCATATACATTTGAACAGAATGGGTAAGTTGGGCATATATTAAGAAAATATGATCCTGTCAGGAATGACATATGATATAGAACTGCCCTTAAAATGTTGCGAAAGTCCAGGAATAAACTACTTAATTCTCTAAAAAAATCTAAAATGGGAGAACAGGCACTAGGAAGTTTATTTTCCTTTTTGCAAGTCAAGTCTGAGCAAATGCACTTTATGTCCCATGCCTAATTTGCAATTAGGAAGAAAAAAAAAAGGTGAAGAGTGACTACGGGGATGTAACAGTGTTGGACTTTGTTTTCCTCCTCCTATTCTGCCCTTGATTTCTCTGCTATGATCAATGAATAAGAGAGGTTTTCTTTCCCATGAAGGGGGAGAGAAAACAGCCTGTTATGTATAGTAGATTCATACAGACTCAGCACATCAACCTTTTACATACAGAGGCACTGCCAAAGAAAACTGCAAGCATATACACTTCTGGAGCATTAATTATAGTATAAAGGCCTTATGTGCACACATAAACCTGACACTTACAGATGTCTTTCTTGTGAATTTCAAATTCTTTGGTAGCAAAAGCAGTTCCAGAAATGCTGTTTGTAGTTATTGTCACCAGGGTGGACCTCTCTGGGACTGGAATCTCAACCCTTTTCTCCTTGGTTTTGAAACACACTGGAGACAGGAGGTCACTGAAAAGACAGAGGGGATTAAGCAAGCATTTCAGCTGATACGAAGCTAAGGCAAGTTAAGTCCTATTCCTAGGACACAAATAAAACACAAATCTCTGTAATGTAACAGAGAGGTCCATATCAAGTCTGTGAAGGAGTAAGACTTGCACGGGCTTTGGTTACTATCAGATTAACAGGCATTCCCTGTGCACCAGTTGTATAATGCATCTACCTAGATGTCAAGAGAATACCTCAAAGTGAAAAACTTTTTAACCAAAAGATACATATCTGAAACCTACAGTCCCCATGAATCAGTATTTCAAAATAAGCAAAACAAAATCCCGCAAATCCAACAGTACCTCCCCCTCCCTTTATGTTTCCTGACTCCCTCTTCCTCCATTTCTTCCTACAGTGATAGTACATGGGTGCAAAAAGCATGTTCACCTATCTGTGTCCCCATCTCAGAACAAGTATTTTAGCTCCCTTCTGCTGCTTGGCTCATAGGGAAGAGCAGTGGGCACAGGAGTAAACTGCTAAAATCCCAGATGGAAATGCAATCCATGCATAATGCTGATGGAGTGCTCAGCACAATGTGACCTGGCCTTATGTCTGTATGTTGCAGATACATACAGGAAACAATAATGAATGGGTCAAGTCCTTTTGCTCATTATCAGGGATACGCAACTAGAAAGGCAAAATTTTTGGAAAAATCCAGACCTTCCTCTTGGGGGAATGATGGGAGGAAGGAAAACAAAGAGAACAATG
>NW_010114057.1:111361-118727 GCF_000699245.1 Pterocles gutturalis
TTTCCCTTGGAGAGGCCGGTACTAAACTCAGCCCTCAGCCTTTCTACTTTGGGGACTTCTGAGCTTGTTCTGCTTTGCTAAGGAGAAACACCAGCAGCTACATGGGTGCTCTTGTTTAGAGGGCAGTACCTCATGAACTCCACACTCCTGAACTCTGGCCACAATGTCAGATGTATGTGTTTGTTTTTTATAGAAATGATAGCTGGCAATGCAGGAGGAATAACTAGACACAGAATCAAACATGTAGGTGGAAGAAGTGCAGCCAAGCCCTGGGACCCCAAGGACAAGTCTGGGCTGCCTGCAGAATTTACAGGAAAAAAGACAGTACAAATATCTGGATTTGGGGCAGGATCGAGATGCAAAAAGTATTTGAACTCATCCCTAGCACATGATAAGTATTTGGCAGACCCACAGCACAGGGAATTGCACATGTAGTTCTCATTACCGAAAAACACACTGAAGATTAAGTTTTTTTAACATTTCTCTAAATTTTTAACTTGCATTCACTTCAGAAAAACTATTGCAATTGTGGAGTAATTTTCATGTTTCCTCTAGTACAATGGTCTCCAGACAGCTTAAAATCTATAAAGGTTGTAAGACAGCCACCAAGAGATTTTTTTGTTTTTCCATATCTGAGTCTCAACATTTACGTCATATATTCTACCGCTCTGGCCCATAACATCAGGACTCGCTTCTTCCAACTATAATTTCCTTTTGGATTGAACCTGGTATGAAGATGTCCCTCATGAAAACTCGGAGCAAGGGCTAGGCAGACACACAGAGAAGTCTGAGTAAACGACAGTATCTTCCAGTCCTTTGAAGCGAGCAAGCAGGAGATTTTGGCAGGAAAATTGTTAGCATGAAACAAGTCTTTGCCAGAAATCCTGCCATTGCCTGAGTTAACAGTGCCTGGAGGGAGCACCACCCAAGGAAAACTGATGGGGAGATGCTGGGAAACAACAGCATCACAAGTTCCATGGGCAGTGACTAACTGAAGGAATAACTAAACTTTCACCATAATTTGGTAGTTTTCAATCAGGTATACAAGAGACTTACTTGGTAGTATAACAAAAGTCAGTTTGTCCATGTCTTCCTTTAGAAGAGACATCCCAAGTACAGATCATTTTACGTAAATTATGCGTTACACATTTCAAATTCTGAGGGTGCCCCAGAGAACCTGAAACCATACAAGAAATACAGTCACAAACTTCAGGTCAAAAATGGCCAACATTTTTTTTGTTCACATCTATAGCCCTTCTTTTTACACTTTTATTGCATGCATGTCTGGCCAGTATTTTAAAACTGTTGAATGATTTGTGTGTCTGATTACAGACAGGAACAGAACACCATATTTCTAGAAGTACCTAAAATCCGTGTTTATACTTGTGTGCAATGACACAGGCAGCCGTTTCTTTCCACAATACCTGTTCCTAGTCTAGCCTAAGAAGCAGGCTTTGGGCCAATGGTAAAACCATAAGCTTAGATGATAAACTTAATGAGTTTTTCACTCTCCTCCATTATTCTACATGGAGGGTAATTAATGACAGAAGGGCAATTAATGATAACATGTGAAACTGTCGCAGACAGCCAACATACACAGCAAGAAGGTCTCAATGTGGTCATTTACACCAAGTCCACATGCAGACTATCACAGTTGCATTATGGAGAATTTAACACCCAATTTTGCACTGTTTTACGAGATACCACTGGTTGCTGGAAAGCAGAGACCACACCTGTTAGTACTTCCATCCCTGGGATGGTGTGGGACCACAGAGGTGCCAGTTTTTGAACATAGATATAGCCTGAGAGCTAAGTAATTAAATTGTGTCAGCACAGAAGCTACAAAGAAAAAGTAGTGAATTACTTTGCAATAAACTCACCTATCTCTTGACTATATATTAAGCTTCTTAAACTTAAAATAGCTAGTGCTAAAAGGCAGCGGAGGCTTGAATTCTTCCACATTCTTCCACTGTTTGTTTTCAGAACAGCAGCTTCAAACTGGAATAAATGTCATCTTCCAACGAGCTGGTCAGTTCTAACATTAAAAACAAAATGAAAAAAACCTTTGAAATTCCAGAGTTTGTACTCCACAAGTGCCACTTTTTGTTCCATCTACTCTTCTTTTTCAGTGTTGCTCCGAGGAACTCCCTTCTCTTCAATGTCTGGCAAGCAAAGCTTTTCACTGTCCTGACCACTCCTGGATGCATACATTTTCAGCCACGAATTTCAAACATAATCTCAAGAATCACAGACAGCTAAAACCCAACTGTCCACAGGTCTCCTTCAGCACTATCTGAGGCCAGAAGAGTATAGACATACCACGGTATTCCCCCAGAACATGTCTCTCCCACTTAGATGAAATATCACATTAACAAAGGGTCTTGTATACCATGAATGGAAATGTCCGCTGCTTTGGATATGGGTTTAAGGGGATGGGAGAACCCATTTGTTTTCCTCTCCTCCCTGCTCACTTTTCATATTGCTGCTATTCAAAGCTATGGGATGCCCAAGACGCTGCAGAACCAGATCTGATCGCCCAGGATCACTGGTTTAATCCACTGTTAAGTCATAATGTCTGAAGGAAAAAAAAGGGAAAAAAATTAAGAGCCACTTCTCTACCACAAGATACTTGTTGCTGTGAATACTGACCTTAACGTAAAAATTATCTAGAATATTATGTTTAATGCATCCTTTGAAGATTAATGGGATGCATGTTTTCCAAAGAGAAGCTGAACTACTCAGCAGGATCTGGGGAACACATTCAGTTCCACCCACACATCGGCCACCATCAGTTTTTGTTCTCAAAAAGAAAACTGCAGAAAAGCTTATCCTAAAGCCCAACCAATCCTCTTAAGACTTGAGCACCCTCCCAGAGAGCATAACTCCCAGGTCGCAAAGGGCCTTCTCTCAGTGATCAACAGCAGGAGCTGGGACATTTTCATGTAAGAACGCAGCTGAGCCAGACTCTCCTACAGAGCAGTTTTCTAAAACTCACACTTTGTCCAGGCTACTTCTTTTTAAAGTCTCCAGTGGAAAGGCTCCTGGCCTTGTCTTAGCAGTATCTTCCGAAGATAGATGTACATCATCGTCAGAGTAACAGACTTTGCCTAAAAGCATCTCTAATTTTAAAAGAAACCTCTCTTCACTGAAGTCATAGAACATAGAATCATTAAGGTTGGAAAAGACCTCAAGGATCATCAGGTCCAACCGTCAACCCACACCACCTAACTCACTAAACCATGTCCCTAAGCACCACATCTACACGTTTCTAGAACACCCCCAGGGATGGTGACTCCACCACTTCCCTGGGCAGCCTGTTCCAATGCCTGATCACTCTTTCTGTGAAGACATTTTTTCTAATATCTAGCCTAAACCTCCCCTGGCACAACTTGAGGCCATTTCCTTTTGTCCTATCACTTGTTACTTTAGAGAAGAGGCCAGCACCCACCTCACTACAACCTCCTTTCAGGTAGTTGTAGAGAGTGATAAGTCCTCTGCAACACCAGGAGTACACTCCTTCATCCCTGCAATATAAGCATATGTTTTTTATTACCTATTTTTTTTTAGGGAATTCTCCCCCAGGGGACAGCTGGGAATGCCCGAAATGGTCTCTGGACCCTCCTCCAATCTGCATGGTCCGAGGAGAACAATATCGGCACTGTGTCAAATAACCCAGAGCTATTCACAAGGGGCCACTTCTCTTCTTTCTCTTCATCTGCAATAGCCAGAGTGAGAGAAATGCCCAGGCAGCACAGAAGCCGAGAGAAATTCTATAGTAAAGCCCAGCGTTACATCTGGAGGGAAAAAAGACCCTTAAAACTTAACAGGTAATTTATATTCACCATGTTTTCAAGCTACTTGAAGACCTCGCTAAAAACATACTAATTTAAGCTATACTCCCCCCAGACACATTCAGTTCTTCTTTTTACATATTTCTAGACTGTAATAGCCATGCCGTGCAACTTGTTAAAAGGCCAAATCAAGAGTGAAGTTTGACAAATCCATGTTCAGGTAAAGATGAATCAAGAACCTGCCAGCACATAAAACATAATAATCTCTGTACCATTAGTCCCCCACTGTATTTTGGTGTCTCTCAGGTCTTCGTATCACAGCTGTTCATGCTACTAAAGAAAATATGGGATGTAACCACCAGGTTTAAACCTTGCTCGCAAATGGGAAGACAGACCTGGGAGTTACATAAATAAAATGACTGATTTCTATTTGTGACGTGCATGTAAATTATATCTGTTTGTTTGTGAGTACTTCTTCAAAGGCCATTTCTGATTTGCAGAAAAGCCCAAAGTAAAAATGTCAAGTTTTACATCTAAATCAGTTGGCAGTCCCTTATCAAATACCAGAAACCAAGGAAAGAATAAAAAAAAAGGGAAAGCGCTGATGCCACTTGAAGGAGAGTAAACTTCATTGTGAAGTTAATTAAATCCCAAGCTTCTCACTTTCTAAATACATTACATGTACAGGATTGTGCAAAACCTGTTTGATCATGCCAGGTTCACAAGGCATATTCTGCAACTACACGTATGTGTGTGCTTCAAGAAAATCTGATTTTCTGCATACTCTTTCAATACACAGCTTACTGAGTAGTCCCCTCTACTGCAGAAGTTTTAAGTGAAACGTCACAGCAATGAGTTACAAGAAATTTGAGTCATACCAAATTCTCCTAACTCAAGCACAGTTTTAATTTCTGTTTCAGAGTCAGGCAATGAAGGGAACCTATGTACTTTCATGCAGAGCATGATGAGTGTTTTGTAAGCTGCAATCTTTCGTAAGAAGTGGACTCACTGGCTCTTGTCTTCTCATACACATTTTATAGCTTGCTGAAAAGTTGGCAGTTTGAAGCCTCATGTCGCATAAATAAATGCCATTAGTCAGGAGAAAAGATCCCCATTTATAGGCTTGTTTTAATTATAAAGTTACAAAATAACTGAAGGGATTTAGAAAGTAGGAAGTTCACTTTCTTCGGATTAAAGCTGCCTTCCATCAGGTCAAGACTAATTCAAACAAGGCATGGAGGTTTTTCCTTACACCGGAGAGATTATGAAAAGCATGTTATCCTCTAGGCAGATGTACTCTTAAGATGGATAGGACAGTATAAGAGTCAGTTTTTAAACTGGGACAAGACAGATCAACATTGTCAGAGGAAGGCAAAACCTTGACCAGGGCTGGCTGGATTGCCACATTTACACTTAGTAGCAACTACAGATGTCTTTACATTGTAAATTTTTATTTTTAAAAAATGAGATAAAGGCAGTCAGCCTATTCTCTCCACCAGAAAGAAAGGTTGCAACTAAACCATTTTTAACAGACCTCCATCTTAAAAAAAATATCAGCAATAGCACATCCCGTAAGAATCTAATTTCCTTGGGCAATCTGTTTGTGTCACTTCACTGGCACTATCATTAGTGCTCCCAATGTGCTTCACAACTATCTCTTGCTCCGTTTTAAGCACGCTAATTTGTCCTCTCTCCAGTAGACAAAGAACAGTTTATCCTCTGCCTTGCAGCAACCTCTTACACAGAAGATGACTGATATCAGGTCTCTAGTAGCTCCTCTCTTAAAAGCTACAATTTTTTATTTTTTTTTTACCATTTCCTAGTCTCTTGTTTCTAGATTTCTGATCATTCCTGGAACAAATATTTCTCTGTGGACCAAATCTGCTGTATCCTCAGCTTTGAAATATTTCTGCTCCCTGAGGCCCAAGAATTATCAAGCACAATAAAGGAACTTTTCTAAGGCAAACCTATGCATAGTATGTGTTTACACAGCCCATTCCATATTTGCTTTTTTCTCTCCGCATTCAAACCTTGTTGACTCAGTTTCAGCATGTGATCCAGCCCCGGATACTACTGTATAAAGCTGTAATGTAGCTGTTTATCTACTACTTCAGACTCCAATCTCATCCTCAAATGGACTGCAAACCCCCTGACTTAGCACGAGAACATTTGCACAGCAAATTAATCTTAAAGGCCTTGCCTGAAAAGGTCTTTCACTTTTGAAATTTTAAAATAAGGAAAAAGCCTCACATAACTCTAGGCTAAGGAACAACATCGTGTGTGTATCCGTAAAGCACTCACATGCAAATTCATGCCACACCAACAGCAAAGGCATGGCAGACTTCAGTCTCTAATTGCCTATTTTTAAGAGAAGCTTCTGAAGGCAGGATTCCACAGTAACTGTTGGAAGCTACAGTACACGTCGATGTCCTGACACCAGCTCAGGACTTTTTGCTGTGCAGCGGAACTACCCTTGTGCCTGTTGTCAGAAAGAATTAATTTTAAATTGCTTTTTATGCAGAGAAGGTAACAAAGGAACAATTAAGTTCAGATTCTTAATCACTGAAGCAAACAGACGGTGGCCCTTATTTAATGAAACAGCTCAATATGAACTGTGGACTTTAAGGTGACATTTAAAGATGTTCTCATGCAGACAGCGCACCTACTGGTGATCAGATAGATAAGACAGAAAGTACTCCAAGTCAGTAATGTGTACCTGGGACAATATCTCTGGATAGCTTTCCTTCAAAAGCTTGTCAGCTGTCAAGAAGGTTAAAGGTTCTGTGACAAGCCAAGAAAACTTGGGCAGCACCAGCTGTTTGACAGTGACAAGCTAAGACATTACCAACCTCGTTAGACTTAACCACTCAAACGGAAAAACAGATGATCGGTATCTCTCCTACTGACCGTGTTTTGTATTATGTATTTCTTGGCTTAACTGGTTCTGTGTATCTGTTTTTAAAGCATAGCTGACCAAATACTCAACTCTCTTTAAAGGAAAAAAAAAATTTCTTAGTGAGTTGTAACAGCTCAGTTCTCTAAGCACAGAATTTCTCCAAAGCTCTGTTCTACTTTTGAGTTTTCTGGTCTCCGAATGTATTTCATTGTCAAGTGCTTGGAAACCACTTTGAAAACAAACAAACAAAAGAGATAAAAAAAAAAATCAAAAAATTTTGTGACCTGCTTTCTGCCTGCAGCCTGATCTGTCAGTCACAACCCCCCAGGCTTGGTTTTAAAAAAAAAAAATCTGTGAATTGACAATCAGTGGCCACACTTTTATGGCTGTTTTTGTGCTCCACAAGCAGATACCTAAAAACAAATGGTTAAAAAGTCAACTTATAGAAAAGGTTTAGGTAAACTCTATATGTATTAAACATAACAGAAGAAATGAAGCTCTATATGTATTAAATATAATAGAAGAAATGTTTGCCAAAAGTTACAATTTGGTTTTTTACACAAAAAGTAATTTTATTAATATCTTTATTTGTTTTTACACAAATAATTGATTTTATTAATGTTTGCTTTTTTACACAAAAAATTATTTTTAACACAAAAATTATTTTATTAATATATAA
>NW_010114058.1:0-848 GCF_000699245.1 Pterocles gutturalis
GTCAGCGCTGTCCCCGGCAGCCCCCTGCCCGCCAGGAGGAAGGGCTCAGCCTGCTCTGGCTGCTCGCTAGTATCCTCACTGCCTTTGTGCACGTCGCCATGCTGCTCCCCGTGGGCTCTGCCCCCCCATCTGTCCCCTCCCTTGGGGGACAGTGGGCTGGGGCTGGGTCCGGAGGGCTGGTTTGGTGCCGGTAGGGACAGCTTGGGAAGTGGCTGCGGGGACATCCAGCCCCTCCACCTACAGAGCTATCCTGCTGCCCAGCTTGGAGCTGTGGGACACGTGTGTGCCCCAGCCTGGGGAGGTGGCATGTCCCCCGTGTCACGGCTCAGCATGTCCCCGTTGTGTGTTTCAGCGACAGCGTTGGCAGTGCAGCCTGTGCCCTGGGGCACTCAGCAGGCCACATGTGAGTATGCCCAGGAGCTCCAGGCAGCTCCTGCCGCCACCAGCTTCGCTTTCACAAGCCTTGGTCCTGGTTTGCTTCCCCGCTGGTGGCAGCTTGGGCCCCTCTGCCTGCGAGGACATCCCACCCTGATGGGGACCCGAGATTGTCCCCAACCCCGCAGCTCCTGCAGCCCCGCTTTGGGGCAGGCCGTGCAACGTCCCCCTGGGTCCTTGCCCAGGGGCTGTGCTGGGGGTCTGTTGTGCAACAGGCCTGGCTGTCTGTAGTCCCCCTGTCCTTGCCCTGTCTTGTCACTCTGTCCTGTCCCTACATCAAAGTCCCCTTGGATCTCTGCCTCTCTGCTTGTTCCCTGGTGTCCCCGTGCCTGGCCCGAGAGCAGGGCGGAGGGGCTGTGCTGGCTCCCTGTGGTGGCATTCCCACTGTGCCAGGGCGATGGAGCTGACACTGA
>NW_010114058.1:971-1433 GCF_000699245.1 Pterocles gutturalis
CTTGTTCTGGTGCTGGTCCCCGCCATGCTCAGGCATCGAGGGTCTGGCTGTCTCCTGGAAGAGATTGGGGATCAAAGGGGCTGGGCGGGGGGCAGAGGGGAAGGGTCTCTTGCCTAACGGCGCTGCTATTGCCTCCCCCACCCCCCAGGGAAATGTTTCCTCTACTGCAACGGGCTCATGGACCATCTGTACGTCTGCCAGAACGGCAACGGCTGCACCGCCTGAAAAAAAAACCCTGGTAGGGGTTGCAGGGTGGGCAGGGGTCTGCCTGGCCCAGGGAGTGGGTCAGGGTGTTTGCTGAGGGGGTGTTTGCCCCTCTCCCCCTCTCTAAGCCCTCTCCCTGTGCTGCGCTCTCTCCCCAGGATGCCTTTGTGAAGATCACACGCTATGAGGGCATCAGGTCTCTGTGGAGCGGCTTGCCCCCCACCCTGTGAGTTTGGACCCTGCCTGGGGGGGGTCTGG
>NW_010114058.1:1478-1720 GCF_000699245.1 Pterocles gutturalis
GTCCCCGGGGGTGGCACGCTTGCCCCCCCCACCCCTTTTCCCTGGCGGGGTCATGGCTGTGCCAGCCACCGTCATTTATTTCACTACCTACGACCAGCTCCGGGAGTACCTGCAGGCTCGGACGGGGAGCCGGGGCCCCCACATCCCCTTGCTGGCTGGAGCCCTCGCCAGGCGTGAGTACCCCTCCTCTCCTGGGGTCCCCTGTGCCCACCCCGCGTCCTCGAAGGAGAGCGCAGTGGCTG
>NW_010114058.1:1746-2115 GCF_000699245.1 Pterocles gutturalis
CATGCTCTGATGGCGTTGGGTCGGCTGCCGGAGCAGACAGGGCTGATGTTTGGTGTCCCCTCCGTTGCAGTGGGTGCCGTGACGGTCATCAGCCCCTTGGAGCTCATCCGCACCAAGATGCAATCCCGGCAACTCAGCTACCGGGAGCTGGGCGTCTGCATCCGGTCGGCAGTGGCCCAGGACGGCTGGCTGTCCCTCTGGAGGGGCTGGGGACCCACCGTCCTACGAGGCTGTGGGGAGATAGGGGGGTGAGCGTGGGACAGGGCAGGGGGACGGGGGAGGTTGGTGTGTCCGGGGTGCCTGGTCGCAGCACTGGTGTTTCTTCTCTCCTCCCAGCTCTGTACTGGTCTAACTACGAGCTGGTGCGGG
>NW_010114059.1:0-21798 GCF_000699245.1 Pterocles gutturalis
AATATATAATATATTAGATGCTTGGGTAGTAGGTAATAGCCATGCAATTCAATTATTTCTTTCTGTCTCACAGTTTCCCAGCTTCTCCATTTTTTAGCAACCCCTCTTCTGGAGAGTCTGCTCTGGTTAATGATAGATATTTAAGTCATTAAGAGCTTTAAAACCACTTCGTGCACCCTTTGCATTTTCTACAACTGTTGTGCCTGAAGCCATAGGGGAAGGAAGACTGGTGACTGTCCTTGACTTAGTAGATCCTTTCCACCTTCTGGTGGAAATGGTTCAAATTCAAATGATGGTAGTATCCAAAGTTATTCAGGTCCTTAACTGCCTTACCTTATTTTTTGTAAAGCAGTAAGTCTGACCAACTTTATCTTCCTAGACAAGATCAGTGTTAATTCCAGGTGAATCTGATTCCTCTTTTGTGAGCTGTTCACCTTGAGCCTTCCTCCAATTTTTGGTTTGGTGTATGCATCAGAGACATGAGACCACTTTTACTCATCTAGAAAATTTGTTGGTCAAGGGAGCAGACCCTTCTCCTGGCTAGAGCCTGGACTTCCCTTTTGATACCTTGATCTGAACCTTATACCATCCCAAGGCATGGAATTCAGTGAAGGAATTATCTGTTCTTTAGAGATGGAGAGATTCCCATCAGTTAAACTTTGTTCTGCAATAAATCTCTTGCCCAGGGTGTGGTAGATGTGATGCTAAAATCACATCTAACCTTTTCAAGACACGTGACTTCGTATTTATGTTGCTCTATGCCTGTCGTTTCCCTAGCAGAAAAGGAGGAAGGACAGAGGGTAGGTGTTTTCTGATGTGACTTGTATGTGCATTCGGTGGATTTTCTCCCATTAATTGTGCATTAAGCTGTGAAACAATCCTGTCAGTGTTCAACAAACACACCCTCTTCTGGGTGTGAAGCTCACCTAAGCAATTTTGTTATGCAGAGGTTATAATCCTGGGAAGAACTGAAGCTTCACAGCAGCTTCCTTAGCCATTTGAAGGCAACACAAAACATTGTGACCTGCCATAGGAGATCTGGATATCAACATGATGATGGACATATCAACTCTGATGTGTTACAACCACACGAGAGCCAGTGCAAACTCAAGTCTCCTTTGCCAGGAAGTGATGATCCTCTCTGATTGGTTTCCAGACAGCTCAGCAGTTTGTTCTGTTCCAGGGCCTTGAATCTCTTATGGAAGAACTGAGCAGAGTTTTGTGTCTCATCTTCTGATGGGTTGATCTGAGTTAACTACCTTTTAAGAAACAGTAGAATTGTTTATTTTACAGTTATTTCCCCTGTCCAACTTTTTACTGTCCCTGAAATCTCTCACTTAAAAGTAGAAAGAGCAGCTAGTTAGCAGCAAGACAAGTTATTTGGTATGTGTAGATCACCTGCATGTCTTCTGCCTCTAAACCTTCTTCTGTTCACCTTCCCCTCTTCTTGGGATCTCTCTTAGTCATTGTTTCTCCCCATCTGCACATTTGCTTTGCAATGTTATGGACTTGCTATTCTGTGTATACCCATTTGCTGAGCTTGATGAAAGCTCAAATACAAGTGTTCCATAGGCTCCTGATCATTGTTTTTGAGCAATATGATTTGCATATTTACAGTACTGGTTTGCATATTAACTGTGAATATCAGTCATTTAAAACTCATTAATAATGACTAAATAATAAACTTATAGGTCTTCAGTGAGATGGGGATGTTCCTACCTTCATATCTCCCAAAAGAGATTTCTTTAAACCTAATTTTAGCTTGGATTTTGAAACAGAACTAACTCAAACTAAACAAGTGATGTCAAGTAAGAACGGAAAAGTTGAGAAACCTTTCAGTTTTCTGATGCAAAAGGGATAGTGTATTGTACCTGATACTTGGATTAGGAAGGCTCAAATACAGATATTTAATGTGATGTTTCCCTAAGGGTGTTTGGAAGGGGGCAATCTGCCTTGAAATTTTTGATGGAATGAATATTGTCCTTGTTTTTGGCTTTTCGGGGGATGATACATCCTTGACTACTACTGTTTTGTGTATATCAGCTTATAACTCTATGAACAATGTTCTTATGCAGGCTTAATCTTCTACCAAAAAATGTTTAAAGGCTGTTCTTTCCTATGGCAATAGCTGAATAATTCAAGAAAAATCTGTCAATCCTGGTAATCCATAAAATCACCAGAGCATTGTTCCTCTGATTTAAAAAAGTAAAATGTGATTCTCCTGTTACATTTTGAGAAAACTGACTAATTGACTACTTGAGACTTTTTTTTTGTTTGTAGATTTGTAGATTCATTTATCAAAACAGCAAGTATGGCTTTTTAATGGTATGGCCTTAATGAAGTTGTGCTACTGTCACAAGTGATACTGGACCCAACATTTGCATGGTTGTGTGATTTATGTGGACCACTAAGATGATTAGAAGGGGTCTTCTTTTTCAGTGAAACTTGGATGCATAAAGAGTGTGTAAATATGGCAGGAGGAATGAGACCTGTGTAGAATCTCAGCTGTAGACTCTCAGTTTAGGACGTCTTAGCTGGTTTGGAGAGTTTTCCTGCTTGACTTGTCCCCTGCTTTTGTCTTTTCAAGGCTTTCAGAGGGTACTAGGAGCCATAATCTCAAATCGGGTAACAAAACCAGCAGTGGGACTGACCAGAGAAAGATTTGCAATTGAGTGTTCTTCGCTATGGGTTCTTCTTTATGAATTCTTAGTCATTGCACTATCTTTGTAATCCTCGTGGTGGCAGCAAATACGAAGAGAAAATAAGCTAATCTAGTGCAGGCAACCTGTGTTCTAATTACAGATAAAAAGAACATGCTCATATTTATATTTTTGGCTTTTGTTTCCAGTGGGGCAGCTCAGAAGCAGAAGGTCAACTTGAGCTGCAAAATGTCCTCCTCTGAGACTTCAGTTCGTATGAGCTGCTGAGAGCCATTTATAGTTGGGAAGAAGATTTCCTCTTCTCCTCCCCACCCCCAACACCAGCAGGTAAAGGTAGCATTAGTGAAGATTCTCAACTGTTGAGAAAATTCACATGGCACAGTTAGAGTTTCAGGTTATTCTTTGCAGTGTTTTCCAAAAGCTATTTTAGTCAGTGAATTGTGGGATTTTTTGTTAACCCCAGCACAGGTACCAGGACTCTGTCTTTCCTAAAGACAACAGTTTGTGTACAAAGTCAGGGTCTGTCTGATGGACACTGGCTGGAAACAGAGAGATGGTATCAGGCTGCATGATCAATAGTAGCATAACCGTTGTCAAGTGTATAGTGTCAGGCCTGGAATCCCATGAAACATATCAAGGCAAGGCAAGGAAAAAAATATCCAATGTTAGTAACATGGTGCTGATAACTCAAAAACTGAAAAGAGAAATCACTAATACATTAAAAAGTTGGCTGCAGCTTTAATACTGAGCTGATTAAAGAAGGGAGATGGAACTACTTTTAAGTGTCTGAAACAGCCTTTTCCGAAGTAGTATCACTTGGCTTGATCATAAGCAGTTGAATTTCTTACCTTAGTCCTGTTTTTTCATATATGAATGAACAGTTATTTCAGGCTACTGTGGGGTTCAATTCATGTCACCTCTCTGACCTCAGGATCGCCATCAGTTTCTTGTGACCTTTTTCCCTTGCCCAAAGTTGTCAGTTGTTTGTTCTGTCTGTCTTCTGTATTTCACTGGCGTGCTGTGAAGATCTTGTCACGTATCGAACTACTAAAACTTAAGCCAATACTGTTGAAGTTCATAAAATGCTAAGAAGAAAGTAAGATAGGAAAGGAAACAGCAGTTCATATGGAAAACAAGCAAATACAGTCTATGCACACTTGTAGCAGGACTGCTTCTAGTATCTGAGCTTAACCAGGTTAAAACTAGTTCAGGTGTCTGTCTTTCAGGTAGGGATGAAAATACAGTCTGCCTCTGCACTGTATTCCAGTTACAAAACTCAAGAGGTAGAAAGTCAGTATGAGATATTTATATCAGGCTATTACCTGTGTCTCAAAGTGAGCCAACTTAATGGCTCTACCTTTCCTGAGCTGTTTAGGATAAAATGCATTTAAAAAGTATTAAAAATTGAAGGGATAAATGATTGTGCTTATAGACATCTGCTCGTTTGCCTTTGGGTCTTTATTTTAGTTGTTTGAGGTTCAAGTAAATTTGAGAACTCATGACTGAAAACTGCAGAACTAGTTATAGGACCAAGATAAATTGTAACTGTATGAGAATCAAGAGGAGGTTTTTCTACTTCTCATTCTGTAAAGAGTATTAAAATACTACTAGGAAAAAGAACTATATGTTCTCCATACTCATATTGGTCTTACAAGGTGCATGCGTCAAGCCCAACCCAACTAAAACAAGGATCATTCTTTCTAATAATGTGAGATAACTTCTATATGAGTTCAGGCTGATGCATCCTGAAGAGGACAGGCTGATGTGTGTAGCTTCTCATTGCAGTCATGCAAGTTTGAGATCTAAAGTAGCAATTCTCCAGAAAATCCCAGTGCTAGATCTTAAAACAACAGTATTAGTCAACAATTGGCAAATCTCCTTTCCTTTTTCATTATACTTTGCCTTCTTGCCAATGTCTCATCCAAGGAAATTTTGAAACTTGGTAATCCTTGTTTCATGTTGTTAAATGTGGTAGATTTGTGAACTTCCATTCCCCACATCACTGCTTGTATTATAAGTGTTAATGATGGGATTGCCCTTTCATGTAAATATATAGCACAGTCTACTGACCTTCATTGCTGAAAAAGCACTATTTGATGCAGTGTGGTTATGGAACAGAGTATATATAACATCCTCTTTCCTTCTGTGTGACTGAGAAGGATATTATTTTTCTCCATTCGTCCTGTTGATTGTGCAGCATAAAGCAAGCTTGTGGGAAGAGAACTTACATTAGACCAGTTATTATAGCTGGAAGTGGGCAAACTGTTGTTTACATAAGGTTTTGTGTGTTTTATGGTCAGAGCATGGCTTTCATTCATTCTGCAACCCAATGTATTGCAAAAGCTGAGCCCCCTTTTAAGGAATGCAAGAGTGTGGCTGCTTTTTTCTGCATAATCATGAAAGAGAGAATTGTTCTATTATTTGAGATTTTTTTTTTTCCTTTGTGTACATTGTTTGTTTTGCTGAGAGTTTTGAAAAGGTCGTACCTGCAGGGCAACCTAAATTTGCATTGAAGAACAGGTCTGGTGATAGAAAATGCCCTGTGCAGGGACTGTCTGACATGCAGTGTCCTAGACTGAAAATTCAAAGGCAACATGGACAAGATGTAGGAATTCAGAAAAGTAATTAGTTCTTGAATTTTGGGAGAATTTACTTCTCTGTGAAGCACCTTGGTGTACACACTGTAACATACTACTTCTTGTGAAGAAGAGGCTACTGCTTTTGTAGTTGGGAGAGGAAGGGAAGGTGCTCACTCATGAGTGTTGTCGATTCATTAAAACTAGGCCAGCACCCTGTCCCGTTTATAAAATAGAGGGGCTTTTAATGCGTGGTTGGTGTTGCATGCAAAATTGAACAGTGCAGAAAGTGAGATGTAATTGGTGCAGTCGCTTATAGGAATTTGTCTCTGTGCGGTCTTCAGAAACTACATGGTTTGTGCAGAGATTTGATGGGCAGTAGTACTCCAGTCTTTTACATGTTTCTGTTGACTAGCTTGCATCAAAATGTGACTTTATTGCCCTTTGATACTTTTCTATTTAAGGCTGTGCAACATACGTAACTGCTAGTTGACAGATGACACTAATTCACAGTATTTGTAACACGGCTCATATAAGAACTAATTCCCAAGTTCGGTAGGTGTATACTACACAAAGAGTAACTGCTGAAGAAACAGGCTGGTTGCTTCATCTGTTACATATTTTGCATTTAAAACTTTGTGGTTTTCAAACCACAGTGTTTCAGTAGTATTGGCAACATTCAAAGACTGATATTGTTTATGGGTGGAGTCAAAAAGATTTCTGTACAAAATATTGGCAACTGAGGCTGGCAAGATTTACTTTCCAGACTTAGCAAGCAAGTCCGTGTTAGTTGGCGTATGGTATTATGTCTTCCAGCACAGAATATGTTACCAAAGAGTTAAGGGCAAATCCAGTGATTCCTCGCTTTGTTGCTATACGGTAGAGCAAATATGGACACCTTTTACTTTATGGAATCTAGCTGTGTCCAAAAATAAGTATTTGATCCTGTTATCTTTTTCTATACCATGTTGCACAGGGAGGGAATCTGTTAAACTTCCTTCTACTGTTCAGCTACTGAGAGTTTTGTGGAATAATGGTTCTTCTAAACCACATCCTCATGCAGTGTGTCCTTTACTGAGTAGAAAATGCTTATATTTAGCCATTTGACAGCATTTATAATCTACCTAAAGATTTGTAATGCTTACTTAGGCTATTCCTTTGGAGAGGATGAGTTTGTGAGTAAGTAATCAAGGGTCTGGGGTCTATTTTGAAATCTTTTTATGAACACACAGTGTTTTGTGTCTTTAAGATTTTTTGAAGCATAAGTCAGGATCTTGGTGCAAGAAATGAAAATATTTTTATTAGCTGGGAGTGGTCTCAATTCAGAACTGGAGTCTTTTAATCTATCATACTGATCAATTCTGTTTATATATGCATAAAAGATGTAAGCATATTGGATATAGGAAATTAATTTCTGTTTTAAAATGTAACCGAATCCTTAAAAGGCCATCTATCTGCATCATTTATAGAGGACAAAAAAAATACAGAGTAATATTAAGAAATCTGTTTTAGGTTATCTGTGTCACAGTCACTGAGTTCATGTCCTTTCCCCTTCCTTTTTGTTAATAATTCCCTCATGAGCTCCAGTCATCCATTTGGTTCCAGGAGGGATTGGTCATTTCTCCCTGGTCTTAAATGCTGCGTCTATAAACTGCGACTCTTTTAATATGTCTGTGTTGCATCCGGATTTTTGAGACTTTGTTCCTTGTAGAAGAAAGAGGATTACTAACCCCTAACTGAAAAGTCTTTCTAAGGCACAGCATTGTCTGTTGAAAAGAAAAAAAAAACTCGGGAGAATGTCTTTGTAAAACTATGAACGTATCTACAAATCTGCTTGTCTCTTTTCTGGATTGGAGAGGTCACAACAGCTTTCCTTTACAGCTTTCCTCTTCCATGTCAGTCTGTTGTGTTTTTTTACAATCAACATGCATCATCCTGTTCTCTTTCTTATTTTATTTCACTTTGGTCTTCCTGCAGAGGAACTTCTCAGCTCCAGACTGTGCTTTCTGATTCCTTTCAGAACAGCACCTTTCCCAAATCCGTGTTGTGCTTTGCTGAAGGCAGAGCAGGGTTTAGTGAACTCCATGGCTTCCCTGGCCCTCCTTCACCTGTGTTTGAATATTTGTATTTCGTAAGCCATTTTGGTGGTTTTGTGAACAGACTACAGCAGTAGAGCATGGGAGGCTGTAAGCTCGATCAGTAGAATCAGCTGCACAGGCTGATTTCAGTAATCCATCTAAATTTACAGAAGCTTCACCTTTTAGAGGATTATATGCACTGTTCCTAAAAATGTTGTGTTTTGGTGTTTTTCAGTTGTGACAGTACTACAGCAGTCAGTCTGGTTGTAATTCTCATTAATGTTGAGTCATATATTTTAACAGAATCTGTTTGTTTAGTATTTCCTAGGATTTTGCAGTTTCTAAAGAAAGCGTGAGGTAGATGAATTAATTTTTAATTTGATTATGTGGTTATAGACCTCAGATAAATTTGTTAGATAAACTGTACGTGTTAAGACAGTGCTGTATTTTTATTATGTAATCGTGAAGTTGCTATTAGAGCTTTTTATAAAAAGATTTTTTTTATGAGTTGGTGTCTAGAATGTACATTCAAATAAATAGGTGAAAATCACTGGAGGTGGGGTTTGGCAAAATGTGAAACTCGATGAAGAAGTGGTACCATTTTAATTTTTCTAGGTAAATTTTTCACAAAATGCCTCCCTTTTTTTCTTTTTTTTTTGACACCTCCACTCTCTTCCCCTGTCCCCAATATTATAACACATGCATTTCAACTTTTTTTGGATCCTTATAATTTGTGAACACTTGCACAATTCACACTTCCCACACTTGTCAATCTTCAGTAAAAACGCCTTCATGAGGTAGATATTATACAATTTAAAACATAAAATCCCCTTTACAATTATTTGTTATAGCTGTCTTCAGCTTCATCAGGGTAGCAGCGGTGAAATATTTCCCACTTAATGATTTCTCATCGTGAGGCTGTTGCAGTAGCAATATCCAGAAAGACCGTATTTAGCACGGGTGGCTGGGACTGGGGGAAGTGGAGAAGAGGAAGGTGTCCAAGGAGGACCTGGGGTTGTATGAGACAGCAGTGTTTCTTTGGTTGATTGATGGCGTGCTTCTTTTTTTGGTCTCAAAGGACACAGATCTATGGTAAAATGGTGGTAGGGGAGACAGCGAACCGAGAGCAAAGTAGGTAATTTTAAAACCAGAAAAAAGCCAGTCTTGCCTTTTTCCCAGAGTTTTGCTGAGTATGTGCTGTGTTCCTGTGTCTACACATGATGAGAAGGAGGTGAACTGTATCCAGAAAAGTCTCTTCTGCCTAAAAACGACTTTTTAAAAATTCTCGTTGGCAACCCTTGAATTCACACAGAAGACGTCTTCACCGGTATTGGTAAAGTGAGCCCTTTTCCTGCTACAGCCTGGGCCTTTTCTCACGCTTGCTAGAAATGTGACACTCGTTCTAATGACGTGACTAAGTGAACTAATCTCTTTAATCAACTAGTAGGATGAAATCCTGCCTACTTAGGACCTTTGGGAGAATAGGATGTGCTGCAACCTGTTTGTGAACATGCAAAAAGATGCAGTTTATAATGTTTTTCTCCATTAAAATCCATGCCAGTGGATGCAGGTGGTATTACCCAACTTCTTCCTCATGTCATACACAGCTGAGCAGGGCATGTTTTTAGTAACAAGGGTAACGCTTTAACCAGCACCCTGGGTATTCAGACTATGGATCAGTTTTTCTTCAAGACTTAATGACAGTTAAATGCACTTCCCTGAAATCTTAGCGGTGTCTTACCACAGCTGCACGGTGTTGTAGGGTTGTTTTTTTTACACTCCCTTCTTTTAAATATACTCCCATGACATCTTAGCTCCCGTTCTTCACTAATGCAGCCCACCTCAGGTATATAAAAAGGGATTTGCAGAACCAGGTTTCATTTGTATCTCTAGGATCTTCTGGCATTCACTGCTGCAAGAGAACTGGCGTGATGAATCTTAGTGAGCTTAAAGGCAGTCTTGCAGCTGAAGGAGAAGTAGGTCTATTATAAGAATAGCTTAAATATTGCAGAAAGGCTCTGAAATAATTTTATGTTCTGGAGCACCTGGCACCAGTGATGCAAAACTGAAGGCTTAAGGATTGCAATAGCCTTGGCGGAAATAGTATGTAGGGGTAGGTATTAAGAAGATTTATAAAAGGTCATGGGGAGACCTGAGGCAGCCCATCAAACTGTGGTGACTAAGGACTGCTGAGAGGCTCTCCCCCATGAAACTACTGCCCTAGACAGCTTTCTTAACTGCTCTACCTTCTACCCCATGTTCCCTGAGAGAGTTCAAGACTGGCTGTTAGCTGCAAAATTATTTCCATGCTTTGGTAGTTAATAACTCTTGACTGGATGTAAGTGCCTGGGGGAGAAAAAAAAAAACCCAACAATACAACAACAACAACCACCCCCCCCAAAAAAAAAAAAAAAGAAAGAAGAGAAAAAAAATTTTAAAAGCCAGTGCCAAGTAATCTGCATTAGCATTTCATAAATGTTTTTTGTGAGGCATGTCACTGTTAGGAGGGCTGGGCATCGAAACTGCCTTTAAGAAGGGCACTGGCTGGAGACGGTCTATTGCCTGTGCTGAGCCACGTATCAGCTAGAAAACTAGCTTATGTTGCACTACAGGACGTATTCCATGGTCTGGGAATCCTGGGCTGTAATTAACCTTTAATGTTTTACTGAAACAAAGAGTTTCTGGCCACTTGAGAATATTTTATTTCTGCCACAGATTAGTATTGTAACTTAATGAATGGCTGTGCATTTACAGAATATATGAAATTGTGGTGGTATCCTTCCATGAATTACATGAGAAAGATATTATTGGCACTGTTACTGAATTCAAGATTTGAAAATAAGTCTAGGAACCGTGTCCAGTTAGCAGCATGGTGGTAGATTTTCTGTTTATGAGGGACACTTCTCATGCACTAATCTTCTACTGTATTTTGAAAAAGTGGCTGAAAATCTCTCATGGAAATAGAATGAAAATTAATATTGTGACAGCAGAGTTTTGCTTTTTTTGGGAGATATTGTGTATTTGCAGGGCCCTGTGTAAACATGTAATATGTCAAGTGCTATGTTTTTGTCAGTTTTTAAATGTATGGTATTGGTTATAGCTAGTATGCCTTTTCAATAGGAAGGAAAATTGTCTGTTATACATTTCTGCTGTGACAGGTCCATCTTCTTAGTCTTACAGAGTATCACTTAAAAAATAATAATTTATCTGAAGAACGAATCATTTCAAACTTTATGGTCATATTTTGCAATGGAGAAATTGCCAGTAGTCTCCAAGTTAATAGCTGGGGTTAATGTGTATTTTTTGATGAGACAGATTTATTTTCATTAGAGGCAAAGTTCTTTCTTGCTTAGACTGTGAATTCCATAAGGGAATAGTAAGAACTTAAGAAGGAAACATGATGAAATGTTGGTCTTTGCATCCAAAAGAGGATTTAAGTCATGAACTCCTGAACTTGTGATCCTCAGTTACTTATCCTGGGTGCAGGAGATCTGTTCTACTTTAATGTTTTTATTAATGTGACTTGGAATGAACTCAAGCATTCTTTTCTCCTTAAATGTGTTTAAAGGAAATAACTTCAGATTAAAAAAAAAGCTATATATTTTAATTTTTAATCCACTTTTTTTTTTTTTTGCATAGTCAGTTTCTAACACAAAAAAAAGAGTTCTTAGAGAGTATTGGTCATTGTTTTACAGGGTACAATGAACCTTGACAGCAGTGCACTGAGAGCTGATGGCCAAGTATATTAGAATGTTACCTAATAAATAAAATATTTAAGCCATCTGTTATACCTCTCCTTAGAGCACCTTGAAGGCTCAGTGAAGGTATGAGTCAGTGGTTGCATTGACCCGTCTTCTCCAGTTATAGCAAACCATCCAAAGACGCCACTAATTTTTAACAGATTTCCAACGAAAGGAAGGTTTTTCTTTATTTTCTTTCCCGTGTGTCTTTTCTTTTACCAAAAAAAAAAAAAAAAAAAAAAAAAAATCAGACTCATGTTTTATGGTCCTAGATGTCTTTCTGATAACCATTTTTGTACACCAGGGCTGCTTTCATACACTGTGCCATGTTTGCTTTTATTGGTTGAAACACAGGAAACTTCTGTGAAGGGAAGAGGTGAAGTGTAGCAAAAGCAGAACAGATATGTTCATGCAGCTGCAAATTAGTCCCCACATTTGAGAACTCAATTTTAGGTCTCAGAGTTCAGTGCTTCTTTAGTAGAATGTGAACTCAAATGAGGATGGAAGAAGGCAAATGGAAATGAGTGAGAGAGCAGTATACTTCAGTATCATTGGAAGTTAACTGCTGACCTAGCAATGCACCCATTTTTAAAATCTTGTTTTTCAAATGATAAATCAAGCTTTTGTAAAAGCCAAATATATTTTTGGTGTGCTGTATCTCAAGCTCTGCTTTAAGTTAAGGTTACTTAACTTGTCATTCTGAATGCTAGTGTTATATTTCATTGAATGTTTTAGAATTCACAGAGCGTCACATGAACTCACTTTACAGAACGACGGCAATCTCTGTAGGAAAATAAATGAAGAGAGAAGGGGAAATTGTCATATCCTGGGATCTGACCTGATGTGACCGATTGGTAGTCCCACGCTATTGATTAGGTTGCAGTTAAGGGTTTGCAAAGCAGACTATTGGATTTATTCTGTGGAGTGGGAATCTCAAGTTTCTGTGTCTAGGATATCATAGAAATCTTGGGTTTGGATTCTTTGTTTCATAATATTAATGCAGTAGATTTGCATGTATTTTAGCAAATATCACTGGTCTGAAAGCTATTTTTGTCAAATGTTGGAAATGTGTTTTAACAATTCTTAAAGATTGCTTTAGAAGTTTATATAGGCTGTCATAACTCACATGTCAGTTAACAACTTAACATCCTTCAAGCCTTTCTTTAATCATTTTTGCATGAAGAGCTTAACTTTCATGAAACAGAATAAGTGAAATTGTTCTCATCTGAAAAGTCAAATGAACACAAGGTGTTTGTTTCTCAAACACCTCCCTGAGAGGCAGCACATCTCTACCAGAAGAATGCCAGGATGCTGCTGTGAACACTCAGGGCAGTGATAAGCTCTTCCTAACTCATTTTCACATTTGTAAATTGAAGTTAATGACACTTTCTCACTTTTTATAAAGCAGAAGCAAAGTGATAGGTCATTTATAACTGTTAACGTTGTGAGCGCAGAACGAGTGCTCACTTAAAGAACAGTTTTTACATATTTTATGTTTTCCTGGTTGATCTCTGTAAGGGCACCTGTTTTATTTATTGGGAAAACCAGCCTGTGGCCTGCAGGCCTGCTCATGAATCCACTGTTGGCTGCCCTTTGAGTAGGAAGCTCTTTACAAGCTCTCTAAGTCACTGTGGCAGTCTGTTCCTCAGGCATTGTCTTTTGCAGGGGATCACTGGCATGAACCAGGCCTGTCTTAGGATGAGCTCTTCTCTGACTTTACACACCACTGTTTGTTTCACAGGTGAAAGGTGATGAGCATACGCGGTAACCCTAGTTATGTCATGAGGAAGGGTGTTACATGACCTTGGCTGGAAGGCTGGGATATCATGCTGTGAACCATTTAAAAGATGCTTTAAAGGCTGAATATTGGTTTTGATGCTTCTTACAGCACTTGCCACCACCATGGTATGTGAATTTCACAAATACTGGTAAGCTGATGTGCATAAGACATAATTGAGATGAGATTTTGGTAACATAGGCACCTGGAAACTGAGTCTCACAGTCTTTAAAAAAAACCTATTCTCTAGTTATAAACCGTTTGTTGCTTATCTGAGGTTTGGGGTTTTTTTGGGGGAGGCGTAGTGTATTTATCTAGGTTAAGGCACCTAAGACTTTTTTCTGTGCTTTCTGGTAAGGGCTTTGAATTTAATGTTGCACTTCAAGTATTGAGCACGTGATACCAGTATATGAATGGTGTGGGTGCCAAGTCCAGCATCTGGAAAACAAAAAAAAGAAAGGTGAGATGAATGCTTGGTTTAAACTACTTGCCTAAATTCACACTGAAGTCCTGTGAAATTAGAAGAGAGAATGGTTTTTATGTTCTGTTTTGGTTTTAAGAAATGTTCAATTGCTTTAATGACTTTTGCAGTTCATGAACTCATTCGCTACAGCTTTGCAAGAGAGGAGTCAAGCGTCCTAGAAACAAGTATCCCTTACAGTATAACACTTGTTCGTTCCCAGAGGAAGTTAGTTTTGTGCTTAGCATAAGGAAGGAATCCTGCTGGGAAAAAGAGTGCGTTGTCATTTAATTGGAGGTTGCATCATAAAACAGATTCATGAGGGATGATGGTGCAGAGGGAATTAAAGTCGCACAGGTATCCTTAGTTTAGAAGAGTGCTTAGCTTCTGCATCTTAGTAGTTCTTGTGTGTGGCTTGCTGGATGTTCTCTTGTTGATGATGTTCCTATGTTTGTTTTTAGAATAAGCTTATGGGACATGGTAGATTATCTTGCATGAGCTTGACATGAGCTATCAGAAAGGTTCTGGATCTACTGTGCATCCTATGCACACTTGAACATCTAAACTGACGTTAGAGGTGATATGTTCTCCTCCCTGTAGATCAGCCCTTGGGGGTGTGGAGAAGATACTTTGCGTTAGCTGTGGAGGAGTGCCAAGTTGCATCAATCTGGGCATCTGCTAAGGTAGATGGCAATGAGCACAGGCACTTCCACATGATTCCTTCATTGTCACATCTTCCTCTGTTCCTTTCCCCGTTTAACCGTGGTTCCTTCTTATTTCTCCCCCATCCTGGTCTCAAGTGCAGTCATGTCAGTGTGACCAAAGTGCATTCTGTTTCCACTTCTCTAACTTCCTCCACCATTACAGTATTTGGGGATACCACAAATTAATTCATTCTCACAGGACCCGTCTGAGATGATGCTCAATGTTTATCAAGATACTCCTCAGTCTTAGGTCCATAGTTTGTCAGATTCATTTCCACTCACTTTTTCTTTAGTCTCAGTCTCCTTCCACAACTAGTTTGTCCTCTGTGACCCAGTTCTGAGGTGGCTGACATCACACCTAGCCAGTCTGTTCTTCACAGTTACCCATTCGAGGCTCCTTTTGCCCTTTTCCACTGGTCTGAAATCCCAATAACTTCTCTTTTAGCAGACCCTTCTCCTCTTCTGCATTTTGACAATGTGACTTCCAACTTCATGATGCTTGATCTTTGCACAGGAGACACTAGGAACATATTTCCATTCTAGATTTTCAAATCAAGGATAACTACAGTTTTGGAGTAAGGAATTTCTGAAGCCCTGAAGGATTGAAGCATTCCAGCTAAGGAGAGCAAGCACGTACCAAGCAGATAAAACATTCTTCTCCTTGACTCTACTTCAAGAAGAAAAGGCTTGGAAAATTGACTGATTTTGGCAGATTTTCACCTGGATAGCAGATGGGTCCAATTATCTTAAAGTTTACATTGCCCTGCAGACTTCCAAATCTTGACTCAAAGCACATGGTTGCTCAGACTTGGTTATGTGGTGCTTGTGGGCTTTTTGTTTCTTTTTAAGAAGATGTCATCAGAATGTATTAAACCAGGCAAAATAATATATTTTCCTCTTCATTCACAGAAATGACCCATTTTGGCTAAATTTACCAAAAAGTTCAGCATGGTAAATTTCTGCACAGCAGCTAACAATTGGCAAAGTCACAAGCAGTTTGAAACAGGGTCTTGTAGTGGAATTTGTCACGCAATCTTATTAAAAGGCAAGCTTGGGAGCACTTCTGCTGGTGCACCTTTTTTCTCTGAGGTGCCCAGGTATTTTCTTTTCTGCCCCAAAGACTGGATTTTACTCTGAACCAGTATGATTCCAGAGAAAAAACAATCTCAGATGATGCAGCAGACTTTCTTCTGCATAAGAAAAAAGGTATAAGAAACTGTCACAATACAGCTGATGCACTTTTGACTTTAGATGTGAATCTAATGTCTGTCTGTCCCTCAGAATTCAAGGCTGCACATAAATTAATCCAAGTTTGCACGATAACCAAGTTGAAAAAAAGGAGTTTGGATTTACTATAGATTCAGCGTCAATTAATGCACTGATAGAGAAAGCTGCAGCGTAAGTAAAGAATATTCCCCTCTCTCCTCTGGAGTGCGCGCTGCCATCTTACAGTTGACTATAAAGGAAGAATCTTGTGGAAATGTAGCCAGCCACTTTCTTGTGGAAGTCTTCAGTTTGTAAAAAAACACTTTCTCCTATGACCTAACATTTCTGTAGTCAATTAGAAGGTAATTATTTAAACCACTGTTTACTGTCTTCTTTGATTTTGGGCAAGTATACCTCTTTTCTTTAGTTTATCATGCTGATCTACCTTGTATTTAAGAGTAATGAGATGTACATAGTGATGATTTATTTGTTTATTTTTAATGAAGGCACAATTGTTTATGTTTTTTAATCATATGCAAACACATGACTGGAACAATAAATACTTTTCTATAAAACTTAAGTAGCTAGTCACTGATGATGGTCACTGAATTACACAGTTATGTTGCTTATGCAGCAGTATGGGATGTTTAATGCATTTGTCCATTTATTATTTTTTTTTAAAGCCACAGCATTGATAAGGTTTTGTTGATAGACTGAGAACTCTAAAAAGTTAGGAGGTACTTTTAAATGTCTGCCATTAGGCAGTCCACTGCAATTTTCAAATTGTTTTTTATAGTTTGTTGATGGATGTGTTTCATGCAGTACTGTTAGGAAGTCTGGATTAAAAAGGAGAGACTGTATTTGTGTTGAGATGTCAGCTGTAACTTTTCAATGACTCTGACAGCCTGCATATCCTCCGTAGTCTAGGAACTGCAGTCTGAGCTGTTTTAAGACAGAAAAGTCAATGGATAACCAAGTACACAACTTCCTGTCTGCATGCAAATTTGGTCTTGGAAAATTTCAGGTGTTTGTCATTATTTAAAATAATCATCAGAATAATAAACTTGAACCTAAGTTTACATCCGTCAAAGCAAAAGAAAGATCAGGTTTGTTGTCGGAACTGCAGATTAGGCTTATGACGATGAGCTCTCTTGTTTAGCTGTTGAAAAGTTCCATTTTGTTGACATATTCCATATACTATTATGAAATTCAGAGTATGCTGTGCAAAGACATTTGATTTGCCATGGCTGGACTTAGGGTAAAATAAGGTGTACCTAAAAATGATAAAAGTACGGGGTTAGAGAAGACCTTTCAGATAGATGTTTCCTTGATAAAGAGGTGTATTTAAGCTCTACCTGACAGACAGGTATCCAACTTGTTTTTGAAAATTCTCCATTGTTAAAAATTTTGTGGTGTCCTGAATTAACCTGTTGCAGTGCTTATTTGGTTCTTGTAATTAAGCCTTTTCCTGGTATCAAGCTGAACTCTCTCTTGCTATAAACTAAGCTGAATATTTCCTGTTCTCCCTGACGGAACTCATCAGTATCTTCTTTGCAACACTCTCCTGCATCTTAAAAAGTACTTCATATTTCTTTCAGGTTAATCTCTTCTATGCTAAACACAATTCTTTCAGTCTTTCTTCACAGGTAAGGTTTTTATGTGTCCTGCAGTTTTTGGACACTGTACTTCAGAGTTTATTTGAGGAAATCCCACCAGTTCCTGTTAGTAATTCTTGTAAAGTGTATTAGAGGAGTCTGGCCTCTGCCTAATACTTGAATTTTCTCCTTTCTGTTGAAAATCTGTATTCAGCAATCAATCAGGATTGAAACATTGTAGTAGCAGGTGGGGTAGTGACCAATGAATAACCAAGCCTCTTCAATATTACCTAGATAATCCAAATGCTATGGAAGCAGTCGTTTGACCTCCTGACATTGTGGCTTTTAATTTTTGATTTACATGTTAGAGAAATTCTAAAGGGGCTGGTCACAAGTAAATGCAGGATAGAAACTGAAAACTTCTTGTCCACCTGAACAGTGTTGGTTGGAATGGCCTTCTGGTTCACAGTGAGCTTGAATTACTTCACATTATCGAGCTTGCACAAAGCACTTTATGATGGATTAGGAAAATTCTAGGAGAAAAAAAAAAGTATCTGTGATATGGGTCCTTATCTGCGTTAACATATCCAGTGAGTTTTGAAAGGCAGCAAGACTGTTCATTTGTTTACTTTCTATTCTGCATATTTGCCTGATATTAATTCAGACTCTGTATTCCTGAGTGTGGAGGAGATAATGGGGAACTTATTTTTCCTTTTTCTTTTTGGTTACACTTAGTGCATAATTGGAGTTCAGGCATACCAGAAAGTATTCATGGTTTTGCAGAAGATTTGGTTAGAGACAAAATATAAATGTCTAATACGCTGCTGTTGGTGGTTTATTGCCTTACTCTAGGTACCCAGCTAGCGTGTGCTGCTTGCAAGTTCGTTAACGCATTTCCTGCCATTGCAGGAACTTCAGTCGCTGGCGATGCCCTTGACCTTGCTGTTCTTCCTGGAACAGTTTAGAATTATGACTTCTGCTCTTTTCTGACATGTTCACGTAGATCAGCATGTCATGTTTATGGCCTGTAGAGCAGAGCAAGCACTACTAGTGTACTCTGGACTCTACTGAACAAGTTGCCTGTTGACCAATTGTCTGTAATTGCCTGAGCTTGTAACTTTGTTCATGTCTTGCAGTCCTCTGCTCCTTGAGACAGTGTCAGATTCTGTCTAACCTTCCTTCTTAAAATTGTCCCTGCAGGTGGTTTTAACTGGATTTTTGTTTTCTTTTGGGGCTGTGCCTTTTTTCTTTTCCTAAGTGGCACTTTTTTCTTCACCTACTGTCTGTTCATGTCTTGAAAATTTACTTATTGAGAACATTTTTCATGTACCACTACTTCGTGCCAGCACAAAGAAAAAAAACAAACAAAAAAAACTCTCGCCTAATAACAATCTGAAACTTTCCATGTTGTTTTAATGTTCTAACTGAAATGCAAATAGTCCACAGCATTTAAGCACAAGCAAGATGTAAGTTGTTTTCTTTAACTGAGCAGTGACTTCCTTTATGGATGGACTTCTGTCACAAAACAACACTCAGGAGCCTATCCATAGCTGCTGCTTGAAACTTCTTGTGACCTCAGAATTGTTCCCTTCTTCATATTCCTTAAAAACCATTTTCTTTCCAACTGGTGATGCAGAGCACTGAAGTCCAGAGCCTGCTTGAGATACCAACTTAGACCATAAAAACGTAGTATAGTCCTTCTGTAGCAGGGCCAGATCTTGAAATTCTGAGTATCAGAAATGGTCAGGTATAAGTGTTGTAGCCTTAGGCAATCTATGGAGAAGACTATGCGTACTTGTCTTCTGACATTTTGCCTTCAGCTGTGTATTAATAAACTTTAAGCACATATTATTAAATTACTGTCTTAATGAATTTAAAAAAAAAAAAGCAGAAGTCATAAAACTGGGAGGTCCACATATATGTAGTACTCTAATCTCACACACTGTGAAATGATAAATGGGTGTTCTCACTGGAAATGGATCTGTGCTGCCCTTGCACAACGCTAATACATTGCCCAGAAGTATAACCTTATTTAAGTTTTTGTGTTTTTTTCTCTTTCTGCAATGTCACCCACTTTCAAAATGAATACTGACTCTAAGTGGGAAAAAAAAACCCAGCAAACCAGTAGTATTTGGATTCCTGAATGTAATATGAACCATACTTTCTAGCAATATGTAACATATTAATTTATATAAGATACCGTATTGTATCCAGTAATCCAGTTTTAGACTGAAATCAATTAAAAAGTAAAGTCAAATCCAGAATAGGCTGTTCTTAGCTATACCTTTGAAATTTTTTTCAGTTCAGGCTGTGTTTACAGTATTAATGTCTGTCTTGAAGGGGCTAGCAGACTTTGAAAGGACTCTGTCCTTGCTTGCTGTAATTCATTTGGAAGATCCTGTGGCTTTAGAAGAGATTTTTTTCTTTTGATTTGGAGAAAAACACTAAACATGTTTTTGTCCATTTTTAAAAGAAGCTATAATTATGTCAAAAATACCACAATGAGGAAATACTGAGTATGTATAATAGGTTTTTAATGTATTCAGCATATGGTAAAAAGGGAGCCTGAAAAGATTTACACAATTTACACAAGGACATACTAAATTAGAACAGAAACATGCTAAACTCCTTAAAATAGATAACACAAAAAGTCCTTTCTAGTTATTTTTCCAAACCACAGTGAATAACTTGGTGAAAAATACATTTTGTTTGAACCAAATTCTGAAGTGAAGTGTGCCAGAACTCTACAGAATGAGTTCCCCAGCAAGCCTAGTAAGTATAGGCTTCTTATTCATCACAACTTATCTGTTCTTACAACCCTTTAAAATTAAAACCCATAGAGTTAAAGAAATCAGAAGTATCAAGGCATATGTGGCAAAATATGCAAGTATTATGTTGGGATTGTTAGAAAACATCTGTTTGTCTCCTTTTGTGTCCAAAAAAGTTACTTTTCAATGGAACAAAAGTATTCTAAGAAGGAATTAAAATTGGGAGTCAATTTTAAGTATTTCACAGTTTCCATTTTTAAATACAGGATTATCATAATACCTAATATTTAAAATCTAAGAAATTACTAATTAAAACTAGGAAGAAAGGAATCAAACTGTGTTAGAGTAAGAAATCTTAGTTCTAGGTTCTAAGATACTTTGCATTTGTGAGGTTAGATGAGTTTTAACTCTTTCAAGATGCATTATTAAGAGGCAGGGCAGTCTCCATAACTATTTTGCTCCAGGATGACAGTGTAACAGACTTTAGTATCCAAAAAAGACTTAATCTTCAAAATGTACTCATGTCAAGTTGTGCAGGTATTTGATATTAAAAAAGTGATAGTAAACTGTCAAGAAAAGGAAGAATTTGAATATCAAATATAGTGAAATTTCTACTGAAGACCACCTGTCTTCACCAGTAATTCAGCAAGACAAGAAACATAAATTAATAAAACATTGCATAGATGTCTGTCTCAAGAAAAGCTACTGTATTAACAGAACTAGTTTTACATAATTAGCAATAAAATAATAAATTAAAGGTATTCACGATGCTAGATTTTAAGCTCTTTAAATACAACTATTGCCACCATAAACCAACAGCTTCTAGGAACCAAACAGAGTGGATACCTCAAAGCAGTAAATATTTCAGCAATGTAAGTTTAATTTTCCTGTGTCCCTCTTTCCCCGTCTGCATTGCCCCAGGAGAAACTTCCCCTTTCCTGCCAAGAGAAGGAACAAGGGGAGGATCACCACGTACAGTGGGTGTCAGAACAGCCCTGCCAACTGGTCTGAAGTTAGGACCTTTCCTTGGCCAAACTGTGTACATAATTTAATTTCCTGTTACTGTAATCAGTAGATGTGTGGTCATTTTTCTTATCGCATGTTCCCTAACCTGTTTTAAGCACTGTGCTGTCTGTATTACAGCACAAGCAAAATCACCCTCAATACTGTTGGCTCCAAAAAGAAAGTGCTCTTAAAGAAATTCTGCTCTCAGTTATTCCCTTGCATGAAACATTTTGATGTTGGTTTGTTTTCCTCATCTGTGTTTTCCCGTTATAGATCTTTTGAACAGATGGCTTCAGTTTTATGAAATGTGTGGCAATACCTTCCATTAAATTCTGTGAACTAATAATTTTGTGTTTATATTTTGTAAAGTGCTTTCTGTGCTACTTTTACTAGTATGAGGCATCATGTTTCCTTTTTCAAGGAAGATTTGCTTGCATCTGAAGCTTAAGATGACTTTCTGCATTACTATCATTGGCATGCACATATTTTTCGTTATTTCACTTGGTGTATCTTTATGAATCTCAGTTGTTTGTGTTAGTGCCTAGGAGTTTCAAATAAGGATTGGAACTGTGTTTGTAACTTGCATTATAGGAGTGTGCATTAGAGAAAAACAATGGTTGTACCTGGTTTTATACTGCATCTCAGACAAAGGCAAAACCATATCACAAAGCACGTGACTGCTGTAGTAGAATCCTTTAAATGTTTCCCCCTTCCCTTTTTTTTTTTTTTCCTTTGGTGTGTGGTGGGAGAAGTTGTTTATTCATTTTAGGGGGAGGGTTGAATTCTGTATGGGCTGGCCCACAAAAAAGCAGTGTTAGGATTTTAAGTTTAAACTGTACTTTTATGTTTTCTAAACTTGTTTTATTTAAAACATTTTGGTATATTATGGAATGGTTTTGCATCTCTTCCTTAGAGGTTTACTAAATAAGGCTTACAATAATGCACTTTATGTAACTCTTCTCTAAAATAAAAGTTATGTTTGTGAACTAGAAAAGTATCCCATCTTCAAATATGCTGTAACTTTTTCAAATAGCTAAGAATAGATTTTGGCAGCTGCTGATCCTCTGAGGGGATCTAAATCACTTCAGGGATAATGTGAAGCCCTGTTCGCTGCAAGCAGACATTTCATCTGTCCTCTGTGTGTGTTCTGGGGCTGGATGGTCAGGCAGCAATTTCTTTCTCTGCGATTGAAGGCTTTGCTGTGTAATTATGTTAACATGCCTGGTACA
>NW_010114059.1:21808-49894 GCF_000699245.1 Pterocles gutturalis
TCTTTCCCATGTAGAAATTATGCCTTTGGGCTAAAGGATGTATGAGGAATTTCCAGACCGAGTTTGCTTAGCTGCTGCTGTCAGCGGCAACAAGTACATGTTCATGCCCGGCTTTGAGAATGTTTTCAGGCGTAAAGCAGGCTCTGACCTTACCTTAAGGATTTCTGAACTTTCGGAGGCTTGTACATCCTGTTGTACAGTACCTCCAATCAGGCTGCCATAAACTGAAAAATCCCAGGCATTTCTGTGCATGGGCGTCAATCAGCTGTGCAGTACAGCTGCAGTAAGACCGGCAGAGGAGGAAAGGCCACGTGCATTTATTTCTGTCCAGGAAATCCCAGACTACAGTGGTAGCCCAGCATACCCATGCAACCCCTCTCTTCCAAAGTAGGAAGTGATACTCCTCAGGATCCCATTCATCTCCCTGACTTCTCCGAATTGGGACTCCAGCCCATGCTCTGTCACACGTGCCGATCTAACCTTGTACCTCCGGTCTGCCGAGTCAGAAGTGGGGATCCCACGTGGCTGGTTTGGCCTGTCCAGGTGGCTGCGGGCACCTGCGGACGTGGAGCAGCTTCTCTGAGCAGGAGGCCAAATAAGGATCCTCATCTCGCTCCTCCTGTGAAAGGCTGAGCGGCTTGATGCAGGCCAGCTCCAAACAGCCCTCTCAGGCACCGGGTTCATGAGACCTTAAATCACTTTGTGGTAAATTTGAGTATTTGGCAGTAAATGGAAAAGGACTACATTAAGCGAACATTATTTCACCTGCTAAATTGCTTAAATTGCGGAGAACAGTATTTATATCTCTTTGTAGAAAGTGGGGAAAGAACAGTGCGTTTGCTGTATGCACTACATTGCCTTTTTTTATTCCTGTGGTTTTTGTTTCCGTGTCTTCTACAACAAATATTTGGCAAATAGGGATCACAAGACCTCACTGTGTCACGGTGCCTTGCTCACCCTGCAGTTCAGCATGAAGTGATCCATGTACCTTCAAGGAAACTGACTTAAAAAAGAAAACAAACCACAGTGAAAATTGACATTTGAAATATAACATGAAAGCCGGGTGCCAGATGTTTACCTGGAATTAGATTAATTTTGGTGAGTGGGGGGGCCCTCAGCAGGTTGGTTGGTTGAGGGCTGTGTTCAGGCAAGGCCTCGTCTGCTTTAACTGTGGCAAGAAGCAAACTTTCTTTCTTAATCTTTAAAGAAAGCCAAAAAGATAAGAGCTCTCAAATGCTTTCTGCCAACAGAATAAAATTAAATTGAGCAAATATTAGAATAATATCTTTACATGGTAAAATTGTTCTCAGAGCATTCTGCAGTCTCTCACTTTCTCTGAGGAGTGGTGAGTACGATTTCTTGCCTTTCCTTCCACCGCTGCCCAATATTTTCTTTACCTGTCCCCCAAATAACATTCATGCCTCTTTAAATTTTCCAGTCCATTAGCTTAAATGAAGATAAGACAGTGAATGAATTTTCTGAAGATAATCTTAGGATGTAGAAACACACCTTGATTGAAATCTTTCGAAAAATACTCTGTCCTTAGTGAAAAATCTATGGTAAAAGTTTTGTGTGAAGGCTGTAATATCAGAGACATTTTTATATATAATTTCTTAAACAAGAAATATATCTTTTCACTAAAGAAAATTATTCTCAAAAGCATTCTAAACCTCCAAGGGCTTTGGATCAAGCATTCACTTATTCAAGTCTGAAAACAGCCCTAAAATAGAGTTTAAACTTCATATTTAAATTTAAAAATGCTAAATTGGGTAACTTCTTTTTATAGAAGATACAAACCTCCACACTACCTACAGCTTAAGTTAAACCTTGCCCTTTTCTTTGCAGTGAGAGCTGCCCTTACCTAACCGTGGTCTAACCATGCTAATATATTAATCCAAATCTAAAAATATTGAAAAGAGAAGGTAGTTTGGCATGTCTTATGTTTTACGTGGCTTGTTATGTTTATTAACTATATATATAGTTTCTAAATTAGTAGAAAAATGTGGAAAGCAAAGCTTAAGCAGACCTAAATTCCTTGGAGAAGATTCCAAGGGGAAAAAGATACTCTTCAAATCTCTGTTCATAAAAACGAGTAGTCGTTAAACATGCTGCAGTGAGATGTAGTTTACTCACATGTCTACCCTCTCGAGTTTCGTGATACTCTTTGAGTCTGGGTCCTCTGTGGCAAAACTGATGTTCTTGTGTGTTAAGGCTTGGCTTCTCCTTGCCTGGGAAGTGGAGGAGTTATTATTAGCTATTACTGCTAAAATGAAATGTGATTTCAGGCTATATCAAATGTGTGACTGTCTTCCTGCTGCATTGCATAAGGGACCAAAACATAGGCAGGACTCAGAACCTGCTGCTGTGGAGGTTGCCAGATGTTTGTCGTTTGCCAAATTTAAAACAATTACAAAATTTCTACCATATCTTCAGAGCACAGCTTCCTTCCCTGCCCCCTCAGCCAGCTTTCCCTCCCTCCTCCCCTTCCCTTGGCTTTACTTGTAGCTGTGAGCGCTCACAGTTCCTGCAGATCAGGCACCAGTTTCTGCTGACTACATACATTTATTTTATGTTAAGGCATTTTGCAATATTAGGTCTACAAATGGAAGCCAGTGAAAGGTGTTTTTTTAAAGAACTTAACTAAAGCTTTTGAGAAGGGGAGAAATAATTTGGACCTTGAATATGAGTTAAGTGGATGTTTAACGATTTGATACAAAGTTCATAGTTCTTGGTAATTAGCTGTCATACAATATTTCAAATCCTGGTAATTTAAGTGTTCTTATGAGACGTGAGTAAAGTTCAGTTTTTCTTTTTTCAGCAATTTGTAAAACAATTTCAGATCATTGTGGTTCTGGTGATGCAAAAGAAGTGGAAATCAAAATAAGTCAGTCACACAGTGTGTAAGGTGCATAACCTTACTTGAGGTTTTATATCCGTTTAAATTTTTTCGCTAATAAAGTGTTTTAGGATTTAATTGGAGCTAATATCCAGGGAAGAAGTTTCTAGTATGTAGTGTTACAGAGCCAGGAGGTGGTTTCATAGTACAAGAATTAATGATTGCTAAATTTGTTAGCAAATTTACTGTATTTTAGTAATAGAGCAAATGTTGAGATGCTATTTCTAAATGCAGAACCAACCAAACAGGTACTCAACCAGCCTCTTTTTTTTTCTTTTTTTTTTTTCAAATCAGACATCCATCAAATAGCAGACTTAAAATGGAATTTAGAGATGAGGATAGACTCCAGTTCAGATATTTCAAATAAGAGAAGCTGTTTTGTCTAACCACAGTCCTCTTGTCAACCTGTTTGCTCATATTATTTGATCAGGAACTTGCTTTCTAGTGTTTTCCTTGCTGCTGTCCTTGTATTGTATGGATGCACTTCTGCACAGCTTCTGTGAAGATGAAGCAGGACCTGGAGAAGAGAGTCTTTAACGTTGCCCTGAATCATGCTGAAAGCAGCTGGCTTGCTCACTGAAAGGGGTTAGATGACCTGTGGAAAAGTTGATACACCAGTCATCAATTATGCTCTTAGATCTTCCTGTCTACACAAAGGACCAAAATAAGATTGTTCTGGCATCTTTTTTGTTTTTATAATCCTTACTTGTTGCTGCTTTGTTTAGCAGAGTCAGTAATTATTACTTGAGTATAGTTCTTATCATTTAATAATTATCCGTTATGACCAAGGGCTGTTTTGTCTTGGGACAACAAATTAAACATTTCCCGAGAAAAATGGAAGAGTGCACAAATTGCAAGTTATTGTACTATATCAAATTTCCTAGGTATGCAGTTGTTTATCAGTTATGCTGTCCTGATTTTGAGAGCCATGAATTGTAGAGATTTTCAGAAGCTTAGCTACTATGAAAGATGTGAAAGCACCTTGTTGGAAGTATTGGTGGCTCATTCCACTGTGTCCTGGCTGGTTTAGACTGTTTTCTTCCTATTCTAGCACCTTTGATTTTCAGATAAATTGGATTATTTCAGTACATTGCCCTGCCATAAAACCTTTGTATTTCTCTTAAAGTATTGTATACTCTCAAGTAAGATTTTTTATTATTATTCTTTATTGTGAGTTCATGATTTAGAGGTTATATGTATCTTCTTTGGAAGATCCTTCTATGTCTTCTAGCATCTCTTTTGAAAGAAGCTTTGAGGCACATATGAGGAACTGCACTAGTGAGTTTTATCTATGTGGTTTCATAATAAAGATCTCTCAAAAGTTAGCTTTGGAACAAAAGTAGGCATTATCAACAGCACCTGAAAAATAATTACATGACAGCTTGCACTGTTACCAAAATCCTGAGATTTCAATGTAGGAAATCCTTTGGCTTCTAAGAATTAGGCTTTCTTGCAGCTGATACTGTGTCAGTGTCTTCCCTGTGACCACGTACTGTACCTTGAGATCTGCTGAGAAACTCTTTCCTAGAGCCTGACTCTTCTTGACTGTGTGCTTGGCCAACCAAAAATTCTCTTCCCAAAGATGCCTCTGAAATATTCTCAATATACTTAGACAGCAGAGGAAGCTAACCCTCAATATGGCAAATCTTCTTTCATCTTCTTATAAACTGTTTTGCTGCAACTACCAGTTGCCATGCAGTTGATCTTTTACTTCAAGAACATCTGTGTGTTCACTGAGAGCAGTGCTTCCTTAGGCAGAGAAGCTCTAAAAATAAACAGACAAAAAGAAAAACAATTTTTTGTTTTCTTCTCAAATTTTGGCTTTTGGAAGTTATGATACAAAAGCAGAAAACTGGAACAGGTAAAGGCAAGGTATTTTGGGATCTTAAATAGGTACATTTTTCTGAAGCTATATTAAAATGCTATACTAATTGCAGACGTTATTTGAGTTTTTATGAGTCTTTATATGTTTTGCCTTTCTATTGGAAGCTAACTAAAGAGCTTGAGGATTTAAGGATTTATAAAAAGTCCTTACCAATTCATTTTTAATAATTATGTTTGCTGGGGTGTTAACTATTTTTTAAAACATGAAAATGTACATCTTATTAAAATAATCAACTGTGGTCACTTGAGCAAACATTAGAAGAAATGTTAGGATCAAGAAATTAGTAATATGTAAGTATTATTCTAATATGTAAGTATCATTCTACTCTACTTATTCTCCTCTGCCTGAGGAGGGCCATGAATATGATCAGAGGGCTGGAGCACCTCCCCTGTGAGGACAGACTGAGAGCATTGGGGTTGTTCAGCCTGGAGAAGAGAAGGCTCCAGGGGGAACTTACAGCAGCCTTCCAGTACCTGAAGGGGGCTACAGGAAAGATGGGGAGGGGCTTTTTAAAAGAGCATGTAGTGACAGGATGAGGGGTACCGATTTTAAGCTGAAAGAGGGTAGATTTAGGTTAGATATTAGAAAGAAATTTTTTCCTGTGAGGGTGGTGAGGCACTGGAACAGGTTGCCCAGGGAAGCTGTGGGTGCCCCATCCCTGGAGGTGTTCATGGCCAGGCTGGATGAGGCTTTGAGCAACCTGGTCTAGTGGGAGGTGTCCCTGTCCATGGCAGGGGGGGTTGGAACTAGGTGATCTTTAAGGTCCTTTCCAACCCAAACCATTCTGTGATTCTACTTCTATTAAGTGAGGGTTTTTCACACTTTTAATTATGTGAAATTAGTGTATAGTTCCTTAGTGACAACCTAAACAATACTTTTTTGTGTATTGCTTTTAATGTAAATTTTTCATTCTTTAACATTCGTAATGCACACTTGGAGCCTTGCCACTGCAGATTCAGGCTTTTGTGTTAGATCTCTTTACTTTTTAATTGAGTCTGCACTAACCATGGCACAGATGCCCATGGGATTCAGTTTTAGCTCACAGACCACTGAGTTATTCCGTGATTGTGGCTTTAAAATTGCAGTGCTGTGTGTATATGGCATAGTACTAATAGCTGTGCACAGATGAGAAATTCTTAATGTAACAATTCCTCCAATTTTGGTGTATATAAAGGTTAAAATAACATGCACATTAGGATTATTATTAATCCAGAGACTGTAAACGTGGTCTCTTAGTAACCTGTCAGTAGTAGGGAAGAAGCTCAGAGTAGAACTACTTCAAAAATACGCTGGTTGCCCGAGTTGAACTCCTGTTGACATTTAAATAGGGTGTCATGTTCCACAACAGATGAGAAACAATGCTTGGCAAGAAGACCATTTCAAGAAGTGTACAGGAAAATGGGTCTACTTTCTCTTTTCCCAGTGGTGGAAGAGCTATTTTGGTGCTGGAAACTGTTCCTGTGTGAAGTGTATGGGAAAGAAATAACAAATGTATGCTGAACCTGGAGAAAGGAAAAAAAAATGTTTTGACAGGGTAGCACAGAACGACCTTAGGACAGTACTTTTACCTGGGGAAACTGGAACCTGACAGTAAGGCAAGAAGCTGCTTTTGAGGGGACTAGTAGCTAAAATCGGAAAAAGACTGGACTTTAGGAAAGAACTCACTTGGAGGAAGTAGGGACGTTAAAAGTAGTAGCTGGACTAGCTGCTGCTTCTGCAGGAGTGCTTGTGGTATTCCACAGCAGAGTCATTGGCAATAGTAGAAATAGCAGGGGTTGATCATTAACTGGTTTGCCGTTTGCCTGATTTTAACACACTGCTGCCAGAGCAATGAAGTATGTTATGAATAATATAAGAAGGTAAATGTTTGTAATATCTTTACTGCTAGCACAGGTGTATATATAGCTATTCTATCACCTGCATGGCGGACACAATGCTTTAAAACTATATAATTATCCTATCACTTCAAGTAATAGCTTGAGATGCAGGCTGCTTCTTTACTTAGGTAGCTTAGATAGTCAAGAAATTGATAATTTAAAACTAAATTTTCAAAACATACTATTTTCTCCTTGTTTTATAAATAGATGGATAGTTAAGAGTAAAATCGTGGGCATGTTGTGGTCAGTAGAAGCTTTTCTTTGGCTTGAGGTATAGATCATATTTACCCAAGCATAAGATAAATCTAGGCAAGCTAAGGGAAAGATTGACTGGAGAATCCATTTTCTAACTTTTCTTGACTCTCCTTGCCCTTCCAAACTCTTCATGTGATGTAAGAGAGCAAGATCTTAGAGTGAGAATAAGCTTCCTGAGGGTTATGAGAGATACATGTAAGAATGCAATCTTCAATATTGGATTTAAGAATTGTTATCGCCAATGAAATATATCACATAGTAGCTTATTCCTTTATGTTTTAAACTTACACAACTTCATGCCAAAGAGGGCAGAAAACTGATTTTCAGATGATGGTGATGTCCATAGGGCATATGTTGTAACAACAACAGTGTGTACTGGGTAAGGCTGATTTCTTTCAGGCTGAATCAGTTTGAACTCGTCACAGAAATAAGTGTATTCTAGCTGCCTGAGTTCTGCTTAATAATCATACTGGGCTATTTTTAACAAGATCTAATAAACTTTGCCAGGAGCAGGTAGAGGATAAATCAGTGGGGCATCCAAGAGCAGGGCTGTAGGTAAGGCAGTGCATGCACTCTTCAAATTGCCTGGTTGTGGGAAAGTGCCTTCTAGTTGGCCTGTGGTGAGATGGACCTTTTTCATATCTGTGCTTTTAAAAGTTGCCTGATTTGAGGTTATTTTCACTATCAGTGAGGTGGTTTTTTGTTTTGTTTTGTTTTGTTTTTAACAACGCTAGCTTTGGGCCATGTTCTCTGCACATCCTCTATGCATATTGAGAGTTACTTAAAGTGTTGACAGGCATATTGATTTAATTTTCAATTCTTATCTCTCATTTTCTTAAGCAGTTTCTAACCTCAGAAGGAAAATTCCTTTTGAAAATGTACTTTTTGTCTTTTCTCAGCCCTGAATAAGGGGTAATGTTAGGATAAAAAAGGGAAGATCATGCAAAACAAGCTCAGCAACTTGAAATCCCTGTGTTGTGAGGGTTTGCTTGGTTTGTTTTGAAAGCCAGTCCAATCAAATTAAAAGCAGACAAAACTAAATTTGGTTCAAAGTTGGCTCACCTCAGATTTCAAAAAAAAGCTGTGAAAGCCAAGTTTAAATTGGGACAGGAAGGGAGGGAATGTGGTCAATAGCTTTAAAGTTGAGCATTTTAAATAGGAAATCTGTTTAGGCCTCCAATAGCACTTGCCGTTCTGATTTGTTTAGAAAAGCTAAAACAATTCAGAAGAGTGAAGTTGCTTGAGGCTTTTTTGGCTTGAATTGAGCTAAACTTTGTCAGAAATTTAAGCTTATCTCCAAGCTTTGATTCATCCAGTTAAGTGGTGTGATGCCGATCTTGACTTAAAGCACCATCTTGCCATTACTTTCTTCACATTTTCCTTGTTTTCCAGTATTGAGCAAAGCATTAATATTTCCTAGTCTTAAGAATACATTGCATAACTTACTCCATATGTTTTTCTAATAGAAGTTCTGATTTTATCCTAAGTATTAAAATACTGTTTCAAGGCAATATTAATTAGTATAATATGAGATCACAAAAAGTAAGAGTCACGAGAGGTTTTTTTGGAGGGAAATATATTGATATTGCTTACTGTTGAAATGTGGCATGGTTAGTGTGGCTTATTTTTGATAGGAGAAATAAAAGAATAATTGCTTACTCAGAGACATTCAAACTAAGGAGAATATAATTGCTAGATTAAAATTTTTGTCTGGCGTGAACACCCTCTCCCTCCCAAAATCTGCATGGAATTTTCTGTAGGCAGGGTCTTTGCATTGTTTATTGTATTTCTTTTCACTCTTTACATGAACCTGCTTCACCTTCCCTTGTTCTTATTTCTTTTGTCCCTCCCCCGTCTCCAAAATGCCAAGGTTTTCAACAGGGCAGTTCTCACAGCAGTCTGCTGAAGCATGGTATCACTAGGGACTTAAAGCATCATCTTTGCTGATTCGCTAATGCTCCTAGATCAGTGATTTAAATACACTGTATTTATATATGTACAACTTACATAATTTGTGCAATATATTGTATTTATGTAATTTATGCAGATAGTGGGGCCGGTAATTCTATACAAATTGCTGCATTAGAAATTCAGGGGCTGCTGATGTGGAAGAAAATAACCACATCCTTTTCTCATATAGCAAAATTCTAAATCTGCAACAAACAAATTTGCCAGAAAGATACATGCATATACAATTGGAAGTGATACAGCCCTTAGTTTAGTTCATACCAAGTTGTCATTTATGTATTTACTGCATGTGATGCTCGCAGTCCAAACTGTGGGACCTTGCTAAGATCTAAAATCAAATCTTGCATTTCTGGGAAAGGTTTGCAAACTACGGGTTAGAAGGTTTTAGATACCTTTAACACAGTCGTAGACAAATCTCAAGACTCGGCACCACTTTGAAATCTGGGTGCTGTAATGAGAAGATGTGCTGCATGTTAGGAGGCACAGCCCAGAATTTGCAGTCCAGATGTGACACATTCAGAGGATTTGTGATGATAGTTCATGGTCTTCCAGAGTGGTGAGTTTTATAAAATTCAGTGAGCAACATGTGAGACGCATACACATGCCATCATTGCTCTGTCCCTAGTAAGTGCTAGCAGCAGTCTGGACATCCTTATGGGAATACTGCAGCTGCCCTCCAGCTCTGCTGAATGGTGCGGGGAACAACTGGAGTAAGTTGGCAGAGCTGGAATTGTAATGTCATGCAGAAGATCATGCATATGTATGAAAAAGATGTGATTTCATAAATCTCTGTCAGCATTGAAGGGGAGGTGGTCGTGGTTTGTAGGCTTAATGAGACGTTAGTGAAAAATGTATTGTTAGTGGCATAAGAGCAAAGAAACTGTGAAATTTGGCAGGTATTTTCATTCTCCAGGGAAGAACACAGTGTATTTTTGACAGCATTTGAATTTGTAGTCCCTGAGTACCAGGACTCTAGTTACAGGTTTTTCTTTAGGTTTGCCCTAGATCATGAAACAGGCATTGGTCAGGGAAGAGGTTAAAACTACATAAAGGGTCAAGGCTTTTCTAAAAAATAGCCAAATCCCTTATACCACTCTCCCCACCACAGTCATCAGCCCTGCTCCCTTTCTTGGTTTTACCAGTAATGAAGAGTACAACACTCACATTTGGGGAGCAGGGAGATGATCTTAAAGAAACTTAAAGGAAAGGCTTACTCTGATACTGCATTCAAGAGAGGGGAATCTGGACCTGACAAGCACACTTCCCACTAATTTCCCTCTTCTGTTGAATACCTGTATTATTTTCTTTGTTATCTGGATTCTCTGCATCTGGAGATCAGGATCTCCTTCTCTCTTCTCCTTTCCTCCCCCCAGCTGCGTTAATTTTTACTGTTGCTGAGCATCGCCCTTTTAGTCCTATCATCTTTCACTATAACTTCAGTCCCCTTTTCTTATTAGCCCTTTTCTTAATTCTTTAATTGCTCAGCCCTGCAAGCATGCGTTCATGTATGCAGTTTTCTTTTCAAATGTAGTTTGATTCATCAGAAGCTTGTTATACTCTGCTAACATTTTTTCAAAATAAAAAAGTAGACAAATGACAATGGTAGCATTTTTCTTACTGTTTTCCAAATTTCTGCTAGTCATTTTATGCCAACTAATACTGATGGAGCACAGTTCAAATTCAGAGCTTACCCCATCTCTTCCCATCCACCCTGCTCAAGAGAAAACTGATAAGCTAGAAATTCATTTGGATATATAGTGTTCACAGATGCAACTGACACATGAGTATAAAGCTTGTGGCTGGGCTAACATTTGGACTCTAAATCTTGCTTTCTTTTAGCTTTTTTGACATACAGTGAGTGCCATTCTCTAAATATGAGGGAAAGTGTTGAGACAGAGAAGACTCTGAAAGTCTGAGCCATGGTTTGATCTGTTACCTTCATCCTGCAGGAAAAGAATAGCAACATTTAGAAGAGTTAAATTTGGGAGGGGAAAGAAAAAGTTAGCTGTATCTTAGATTTACATATGCGTTTAATTACAGATGCTCAAGTTAGGAACATTAATGTTACCAGCTTCCTCTCCCTCCTCCCACCCCAGTTCCCAATTAATGTGCCAGATTTTGGGGCAATCAATAAAAGCCCATCTATTTTGTTTTCTGATCTATTACAAAAGTACCTTTTTATATAGAAGTGCATTATCTGTTTACATATGACAGTAGAAGTTTGACTTTGTGGAGATACTGAGGAGGCAGTTTTTCATTTTAGGGAGGTTGGCAGCTGCTAAGTGTGTAAAAACATTCTAACTGAGAGCAATCTCTGAAGGTTTCTCTTTCTGTAAGAGAGTTAGTGACGATTTTGTTCTTTTTGGTCAAGCAAGTCACCTGAAAACCTTACAGCTCATAAAAAACTGTCATAAAAGCAGCCAGACCCCAGAATGGCTTGCTTGGGTGAGCTAGTATGCTCCTCTGTAAGAGATAAGGACTCATCTTGGCATTCACGGTTTCTGCAAAAGGAAATAGTGTCTGTCACATCACTTAGAATTCTTTGAATGTGTTTGGAGGGTAGTGGAAGAAAGATAATCAGCAATCTCGTTTAAAAGGCCTTTTGCAAGTTTTGTCAAGAGGGTCAACTGAGGAACTGAAACAGTCTGAGGAAGAGTAGCAGAGTATTCTCATGATCTTAATGTTGTGTCTGTTTCTGTGTTTTAACAATGGATTTTCAAGGAAGTTTTATGTCTTTATATATCTGTCATAGGCAAAGGAGATATTTTGGCTACTCAAATCAAGAAAAGGCTGAGGAACTTGGAAAGGGACCAAGTTAGGGGAATGAGCTGGAAGATTTCTGCATTTATGTCATCAGAGAGCCTATAATTTTGGCACAGTTACAGAAAACAGAGATTTCTTTTTTGCTTTTGAGACATGTAGTGGTATACTTGCACTTTATTATTTTTTTTAAAGTAACAAGGATAATTTTTTTCATTTTCAAAAGCCATTAAAATACCATTAAAATCACACAGAATCACAGAATCACAGAATGTTAGAGATTGGAAGGGACCTCGAAAGATCATCTAGTCCAATCCCCCTGCCGGAGCAGGACACCTAGATCAGATCACACAAGAACGCATCCAGGCGGGCTTTGAATGTCTCCAGAGAAGGAGACTCCACAACCTCTCTGGGCAGCCTGTTCCAGTGCTCTGTCACCCTCACTGTAAAGAAGTTTTTCCTCATACTCAAGCGGAACCTCCTATGTTCCAGCTTGAACCCATTGCCCCTTGTCCTATCACTAGATGTCACAGAGAAGAGCCTGGCTCCCTCCTCCTGACACTCACCCTTCACCTTTTAAGCTCTCCTCATGAGAACTCGATTTGTTTTTTACAGTTGTTCCTGGGTTTGCTTTGGGCAGATCTCAGACTTGTTTGTCTATGCTGATCTTCATTTGAACAATTTTAACTTTGATATGTACGGCATGTAGCATTTCAGCTACTCTGTCACATCAGTCTTCACACCGCTGCTTCTTCCTGTTCAGCATCTCACTTGTTGCGCTTCTTTTCTGATTATTGCAGTTCTGAGGTCTGGCCAGGTGCATATTCCTTCAGTCTCTGTTCCCCCTGATGTGTTGCGTTAAACCTCCCTCCATCTCATTATTATTTCTGTTATCTACCTCTCTTATCTACCAAGGCTTTTTTGAAATTAGAATTTTGCTTGAAATACTTAAATACAAATTGTTTTATTAACAGTTACCCTTATGTCTGTGCTCGTGCGTAACATACATGAGAAGCCTCTTAAAAGTGTCAGTAGTTTAAAATCCAATACGTATGCATCCATAGATTTAGAGACAAAATTTGGAGCCCTCCTTTGATGTCAGTAGTAGAGATTCTAGAGATGGTATTTGTAGAGACTATTTTGGGAGAGGAGATCAAAGGAATGTTGAAAGTAAATATTAATGAAATCAGGAGGTGTCTAGGAAAAATTCTGCAACCTCCAACTTCAGTGGTTGTCAGGTATTCTTCAGAAATTAAGAAAAAATCTGGTTGCTGATGAATGGTTTCATTTTTTTAAAAATCATGAAAGCTTGATCGATTGTGATGTTGGTTGTCTCCTTATGACCTAATTTACCTTTCCTCTTTCCTAGTTCAGATCTCCATGAGAATTGCATAACTTACTAAGTACTGCAAATACAGATCCAAAACAAATTTGTAAATAGACTAGTTATGCCTTAAAAAGAGAGATGTGCTTCATATCCCTGTACTGATGAGTCTGTGTTTATATTAGCTTGTTTTCTTCACGTCTGCATAAGCTGCTTCATCTGCTGCCTTAAGTCAACTCTGGCCCCTCAGTTCTTTCTCCTCCTGCAGTCGCGTGCTTTTTGATGCCCTGTTATTTGGAGGAAGTCGCCTGGAGCAGTGGATCCCAACTTCTTCTGTAGCAGAGCATTGCTTGAGAAAATGACCATGTTTGTTCATTTGGAGCGTTCGGGCTTTACTAATCACAGAACTACTTTGCAGAATGAAAGAGGAGCTGACTAAATTCAAAACAAATAAATGAACCATATTTGTCTTCTTTAAGTGAAGTCTGTACCTACCTCTCATCCCCCGATTTACCCAATCACTGCCGTCATTGGAGACTCAGGTGACACTGGAGAAAAAGGATAAACCCCAAGATGTGCAGCATGTTGGTAGGAATGTTTTTATGACAGATATACTGGGCAAGAATCCGATTTGTGAGAGGTGGATGGGTTGATGCTGGGGTCAGAGGTCTTTGTGGAAAGCAGAAGAAACTAGAAATGGAGAAATAGCAGCAGGGAGGTGGTGGGAAGTACCCTCCTGAGGGTAAGGGTACCCTCCTCAGTAAGGATAATGGGAACACTTACCAGTTTTGTTGTGCTATAATGCGTGTGTGGTTAGGTAGTGAGCTACTGTTTTCCACAAGTGCAGACATACATGGAATTGAGTGGGTGAGGTCTGTATTATCTTTAAGGTTAAATACCTCAGCTTATTCACACCAGAACTTCAGCTGCCGTCACTGTTTTGCCTAGATGACCGTACTCAACTAGGACTAACTAAATGTTCAGCATCAAGTCCTCCAAAGTCCTGTAGTTTTTGAAGGAGACTGAGTTCTCCCTCACAGTGATCTCATGCTGCACCATGAAATCCTGCTTGGTTGAAAATAGTTTGAATGTGTAAATATAGCTCCAAGATGAGAAGTTACAGTCCTCACAGTGTACAGTGTTGCATTCTGCAACCTTATAGCCCATTTTGCATCTACCTTGCGCTAAACCTGGTGGCTAAATCCCCCAAATATTATTTTTCTCTTTCAGCTGGGCAGAGAGCTTAGGGAGCAACTGTTGTGGAAACCAGTCTTTTTTTGAAGTTGAGAACCCACAATGGACAGCACTAATTGCTTATTGGTACCTTAAAGCAATGATTTGCCGCTCTCCAGTTCTTTGCATGGTATTTAGCTTTACCATTGTAACTGAAGAAGTTGCTTTTAAACAGGGAAAAATTAAACAAAGAAACAAAACATTGCATCAACTTGAGTTCCCATTTTTTTTAACAATGTTCTACAGCTTGAAGCCCCTTTCATGTGTTCTGCAGAAACCACACTGCTGTGAATGGTGATGCCCATTTTCCAGATGGAGCTGGCCACATGTCCTTAAGTGCCTGTGGAGGAGTATCGTGCATTATAATCCCTCCCCATCAAACGACCAGGCACGTGTCTTCTGTGGCCAAAATGCAGACTCCTGCATCTGGTGCTGGATATGCTTTTGGTCCTGTGAAGGAAACATATGTCACAGGTTGCAGTCCTGTAACTGAAGTGTGCCAGACATATGGCGAAGGAACATCTGGTTTTGGACCCATAACGTGTGTGGCAATGGAGGCACCATGGAGGAAGAAGGGAGAGGACTACACAGAGGGGACGACTGGAACAGGTCCTCCCTGCTTGCTCCCATGGAGGGGAAGAGAGGGAAGGGCTTCAAGACTGATGCCTTCTGAATTCTTGAATTTGACTTTTAGAAGAGACACCTGTTTGCTATGCTTTGCCTGGGATTCAGCAACCATGCTCCTATTAATGAATATGGCTTCACTGAAGCCTGTATTTTTCACAGAATCAGAGAATGTTAGAGATTGGAAGGGACCTCGAAAGGTCATCTAGTCCAATCCCCGTGCCGGAGCAGGAAAGCTTTAGAGGTGGTGCCTGATGTTATCCTGATCTGAAGGCCCCTGTTAATTTTTGTCAGAAGTAGTGCTTTGAAAGATTGATTGATACATTCTGTTTTACAGACCTGTAGCATAATTGCTGATGCCATTTTGTCAGCAGCTCACTGTGCACTTATTTGGGGGGTTTTTGTCTCCTTGCTGCTGTTCTGGGGCTTGAAACTGTAAAGAATGACACAGCTAGTGATCTGCAATAAAATGAAGGTCTTTTCTTTTCTTCTTTAGAGAAATGAATTATAAATGTCCTTGTTGCCAAGCACTTGATAACTATATAAGTGGGAGAACCTCTCAGTGATATACCTTAATAGCAGAATTAATGGTGTTTGAACTTAAGTCTGTTTGTTGAGACTTCATTAGCTTTTCCGCTGAGAAAGCGAGTGGGGGGAAATACTCTGCAAGTGCATGAGTTGTGCACTGGGGCACACGGGGAGACAAGCAGCCACCTGAGTCCCCTGGAGCACTTTTTTCTCACTACTAAACTGCTGTTGTTTCTTTCATGAGTTACATGTATCTTGTTTCCTTTCACCTTTTAGTTTATGTCTGGGCTGGATATTTTTGTTGTTTCAAAGTCTACCTGTGTGTGTTTATGTGCCTGAAAAGTGTTTGTGTGTGTGCGTATCTATGCACGCAGATTTTTTTCAGGTTTCTGTAGTGTGTTGTCATGACTGAAGATCAAACACAAGAGCTATTTTTACACAGTGTCATCCTGTTTAGGGTTTGTTTTTGTTTTGATTTTGATTTTAAACTGTCTTCTTCCTAAACACTGAAAGGTATCTGACTTGGAAGCATGCTAACCTTTTCACTCTGTTGATGAAGGTAGTCCTTATATGAAACTTCTTAATCTCCTGCAACAAACTTTTTCAGTTTTTAGGACAAGAGGATCTTATTATAATCATAAGGGTGGAACCCAGTACTGTATACTACAGTGCTGGATTTTATTTGCAGAAGAGCCCCCTTTTAATGAGAGCGAATTCCTAGTGCTAAGAGCCAAAAATCATCTTTTACTGTTTATTTTTTACTATTTGGCATGTCCTCAGACAGTTTGTTTGTTGTGCTGGATCATCACGGGGTCTGTTAGATCATCTAATTGAAAAAAAAAAAAAAAAAGGGAGTTTGTTGTCCTGGAACGTCTCCAGAAGTTGTTTGTTCCACAGCCAAGTTCCTCCTGTGCTCTAACTCTGAGGTCATCTCCATAAGTCACGTTTGTTATGTTTAATTTATTTCCGTATTACGCACTTGGAATCTAAAATTTTTTAATTAAATATATGGCATTAAATATTTTTTTTAAAGTAACAATGTAACTATATCTCTTAAGGTTAGTTACCTGGCCTTCAGCCTTAGGTCGAAAGTTACTCATTCTGTACTCCAACAGAGGTGCAGTGATTATCATTGCTCATGATAATCATGTCTACCTCTAAGATATAGATAAGGTACTGAATGATAGGGAACGTTTTTCGAATTGATATGTATTTCTGCTTGTCAAAAAAAAATCAGCATACTTTGCTTTTCATGTTTTCACATCTGATTTTTCAGGAACAGTAGTTGTTGAGGAGATATCTGACAACATGCTCTGTCTAATAAACTCAGGCTTGCATGAAATATTTTTGTTTCTGTTCAGAATGCCCCAAGTTCTTTCTCCAGCAGCTTTAATCAGTTTTTTCTTGAAAAGTATATTTGGAGGTAGAGTGTGTCTGGTTTTGTTTTAGTCAAGATAATTCAAAACCTAATCTGTCTCTTAAAAGGTGCACTGAGAAACGGAGTTGCTCTTTAGGATCTTATATACTGATCTGTGAACATAATTTTTTCAGGAAGCAGAAGTCTGTCTTACTGCCTCTTTTGACTGAGAAAGATTTTTTTATGCCTCATAAATCAGGAAGGAGAGTTTCAAAGGACTTGTTCATATCTTTAGGTAATTACATATTCAGTGCAATCTTCTGAAACATGTATCATCTGTGTCAAAAAGGAAACCAGACTGCTGCTGACAGCTCTTCTCTCATGAGCATGAAAATTGGGAGGGAGGGGGTTTTAAAGTCTATATTGTTCTTTTATGATGGTTATGAGTTCTCATACAACTGTGTGAAATCACCTATATGATTTCCTGCAAAACTGATGCTGCTGGCATTGTTGCCATGGATGGCAGGTGTTGAAGAGAGACCAAGTAAGAAAGTAAAAAGTCTGGAAGTAAGAGCAGAGGCTTTCCCCCCCCAAAAAAAAAAAAAAAAAAAAAAAAAAAAAAAGAGAGAGAGAAATATAGGAGTCTATAAGAACTGGTGAATGTAATCTTTCATAAAATTATATATTAGTCCTTAGACTTGGAAAGCCAGTAAAGGACATCAAGGTGCAGAAAGAAAAGGGAGGTGGTATTGCTTAATGTGCTTACTTCCCATTCTAAAGATAGCTATCTAGACAAAAATGTTGGTGATATTATGGAGTGATTGTAGACCAGGATGTATTCCATTTGCCCCAGCTGCTTTACCTTGCCTAGCTGTTGACTGAAATGAAGCAAGCCATGTTGTGATCAGTACTTTATCTGGGCTGCTGTGGAAAGTTATATGAATGCCCATCGGTGTCTCTATAGGTTTTGTGGGATATTGTACTGAACCCTGTTTGCTGCAGATTTATCAAGCTCAAAGCAAAAGTGTGCTGTGTGCCCAGCTCTGCTGTGCCTCTCTTCTGAGGCACGTGGATATACTCACACTGGATTAATTCATATTTGGGCCGTTGGCCCCATCAGGAGCTAATGATCAAAACTGGAGTTCAGCCACTGTTGCAGCAAGCAGCCCAGTGACGGTACAGCTTCTGTGTGCAGGTCATCTAATCACCAGGCGGTCCTTCTACCACGGAACCAGCCTCACTAAACTTATGCTGACTTTGAGTAGCTTGAATCTAGGTTTTCTGGCATTTTAATGTAGAAAATAGAGATCCTTTTCTTTATGCCCCCCTCTTTGCCCCTCAAAGAGTGAGGTCCATCTTGCACACTGAAACTGCATGACAAAACCTTCAGTAATTGAAGGTGGATTCAGATAACTCAAACATAATAACAGATTCTGTGAACTTAAAAATTTAATATTCGAAAGCCATTTCTTGCATGTTATCATACATCTGGCTGCTCTTTAAAGGTGTATCTGTCTCCTTCCTTGCAGGATTTTTGAGGAAATCTACAATGATTTCTTTAAAGTATCGAGCTGATGTTTAGCTAAAATTGTTTAGCTTGGGCATATGCATTATCTTGTTCACTTTACAGAAATATGTGCAGATTTTTAATATACTCTGTCTTGCATTTTGATGAAAGATTCAGTCATTTAGAGAAAAAATTCTTAACTGTGAACAAGCAAACTTCATAGGCCTTGGATCCTAAAGCAATTTCTGGTATATTCATCAAACTTCAGAAAAACTCAACCAGTGAAAGTAAACACTCTGTCAGCATTAGAGTGGTGGTGAGTCCATGTTGAAGCTGATGGATTTGTTATCACTCTTACTTTAAATGAAGTCTCTTGAACATTCCTAGGCTCCCAGAAGAGGTGGTAACCAGTAGCAGGCTGCTGCCATTGTCAAAACATTTTTTTGATCCGCAGCCCATCCCTTAGTTGCCCTCCTAAAAAGCCATGCTGTCATTTTGGGCTGGATCAGTTGTCCTGCTTCACCACCCATGCCCAGGGCAGTAACAGCCATAGAATCATAGAATGGTTTGGGTTGGAAGGGATCTTAAAAATAATCCAGTTCCAACTCCCCTGCCATGGGCAGGACACCTTCCACCAGACCAGGTTGCTCAAAGCCTCATCCAGCCTGGCCTTGAACCCCCCCGGGGATGGGGCATCCACAGCTTCTCTGGGCAGCCTGTTCCAGTGCCTCACCACCCTCACAGGAAAAATTTATTCCCAATATCTAGTCTAAATCTACCCTCTTTCAGCTTAAAATCGGTACCCCTCATCCTATCACTACAATGCCTGATGAAGAGTCCCTCCCCATCTCTCCTGTAGCCCCTTGAAGTACTGGAAGGCTGCTGTAAGGTCTCCCCAGAGCCTTCTTTTCTCCAGGCTGAACAATCCCAACTCTCTCAGCCTGTCCTTGTATGGGAGATGCTCCAGCCCTCTGTTCATTTTTGTGGCCCTCCCCTGGACCCGCTCCAACAGCTCAACGTCCTTCGAGAGAGTGGAGTAGAGAGGGAGGGTCACCTCCCTCGACCTGCTGGTCACGCTGCTTTTGATGCAGCCCAGGACACAGTTGGCTTTCTGGGCTGCGAGTGCACATTGCTGGGTCATGTTCAGCTTCTTATCCACCAGTAGTGGTCCCCAAGTCCTTCCATTCTCCTCCCAGCCTGTGTTTAGGCTTTCTAACAGGACTAGTCTCCGAGTTTTCCTTCCAGGTCCATCAAAAGAATGGTGTTCAGTTTCTCTTTCTGATGTAATAATGTTTAAAGGCTCAGTTGTTACCTGATCTTTTAATTTCTTCATTTAAAACTCACAAGATAATTATTTCTGCTTTGGGGAGACAGGAGGTAAAGGGGTTGCAGGAAAGAATTTCCTATAATTTCCTAAAATTACAGAAAACAAAGCCATAAGAGGTAAAGTTCGTACCAAAAGACAGAAAATTCTTGTGTGTATGTGTGTTGTCAGTAACAAACCGACAACATACCTATTACCTTAGATTTTTACTGACGTAATTCTGTGTGGAGAAGGGGGAAGTTGTTATCTGCTGATTGTTTTTCATTTTTATTTTAAGGGAAATTCAGGCTTACCTGAGTGTGTTGATAGGTAAATACTAATTTTCATATGTATTGGCATCAGTGCACATAGGGCATTTTATTCAAATAGTACTAACTTGTAGTTGCGGTAGAATCTGGGAGGGAGGATTTATATCAGACTCTAAAAGGTTAAGATGCCAGCTTTTGATAAAAATAATGTATTGTTATGATCCCTGTAGTGAATAGATACAGGGTAGTTTACAGTTTAAGTGTTTTTCTTCCAGTGGCTCCCAACACCTTTGTGAAGCAAAGGGGTTGTTTCATGAGAATTGGTGATATGAGTTGCTTGTCCATATGAAATTTCTCATTCCCTGAGATGGGATGGCTTATTGACCAAGTTAAACAGCACCACATTGAAAGAATTGTTCCTTTTTAAATGAAGAAAAGCATTAAAATGTATTCACATAAACTTGTTTTCTTCTGAAAAAAATGTATTCATTAATACCACTAAAAATGACTGATCATGCGCAGAGGTGCTAAACTGTGTGCAAAAGCTCTTCTTATAGTGAAACTTGCTGGTCACCAGCTCTGCGCCTTTACTTTCCAAGTTATTAACACATCGCTGAGAATATGCTAATTTTGGCTTACTGCCATGCAGTTGCTCAGCTGTATTTCCTGCTAGTAACCTTTATTTCCATTTCACAGTGATTTCTGATCACTGTTTATTAGATCTCTAGATGAACTCACCTTGAATCCATTTAGACTCTGTGAAGAGAAATAGGCATTTCAAGGGAGGAATTTATTAGATAATAATATAATAATTTCTGTAATTCTTGGATTTTAAACATTTACGTTAGAATGAGATACATTGCACACCACATTTGATTTATTATATTAGCTCAACATCTGGTAAGAAGCTCATCTGTAGAAATCAGCATTTAGCCAGATGAATTGCATTATAAGATTCAGTCCTTTTCACTGCAGTTGGTTAAAATTGTTATTGATGATAGAGTTTTGCATAATGCATACGGTTTTAACCCTTAGTGGATGTAACATCATGTCTTTACTATGCACGACTATAGCAGATTTTCCATGTGGCCCATATCAGAGGTTTCTCTTCTTATCATTGATATGGTATTAACCACCAAAATGTTCAAGTGAGCAGATTCCAAGCATAAGCTTGGAATATGTAATAGTAATATTTAAATCTATTCTCAGGGTTTTCATATGCCAAGTAAAATTAAATTTAAAAAAAAACCACCATACTGCACGTTTGGAATACAGCAAGCTGTAAAAAAAATTACATTATTTTGATATTATATATAGATAATATAGCATGGATTTTGCTTAGCTTGTAAGTATTCCAAACACTTCCAGAGTATTTGTCAGTGTAAAGAATGACTTTTAAAGTTGTCATCATGATTTTGATAACAAACAACTACAACAGTCATCTTCTAAGATTTACTTCTTAAAATCTGATAATATAATTCAAAACTAAAAAAATAGTCTCTTACTTAATAGGTATGTAGTTATCTGTATTTTTTTGTCTTTTAATATTTTGAATTTTTGAAGTGCAAGCCTATGCATTCAGTATATTCGAAAAAAGGCACAGAAAAAAGGACTACTGCACTTTCAAGAAGATCATGGCAACAACATGCCATAAATGTAAACTCCAACATTATGTAGTATAAATTGTATACTAACACTAATTCAGATTTCCATAGGCAATTGAAATTACTAACAGTCCACAGGAAGGGAAACACAGAATTTGGCACTATATTTTGCTACAGCATCACTTTTGTGTTAATCTTTGGCTGTGTCCTCTGTATGGTTTACAGAAGACAGGCATCAGCTCACACTATAAATCACATAAAATTTTGGAGACAGCATATGGAAAGCAACCAAGTTAAACTTGAACTGAGTGACATCTTTTTCTGCTTTCTACTTACCTTCTTGCAGGGCGTGCAGAGAAATAATCTGGCCGTTCAGAGAGCTGTAAATAACAGAGAAGGTAACTTGGGCTGGGGAAGCAGTATGGTAAAGGCATGAAGGGAGCCTGAGGAGATTCACAGATCAGCGGGGAGGCTATTGTTTGCTGACACAATAGAAGGAACAGGCTCCAGAAGGTGTGTGGATGCCTGCCATCTTCTGCCTCCTTTCCTTCTGCCAGACAGGACTTCCACAGGAGAAACTTCATCTCGCCATGATGAGGTGGAAGCGTGAGGAAAGGGACTTCTCCATCCCTGGGTCCCCTCTCTCCCCTCGGATGATTGTGTTGCTCTCTGAGCCAGACCACTCTGGCTATTGCTGTTGTTTTCTGCAGTTGTGCTCTCCCAGAGCCAGGCTCTTCCGGCTCCTTGAAACTCTGATTTTTTGCTGTCTCATTCACACGTGGCTCATTACATCTCAAGACAGAGCTATTAAATTAGGTGAAACAGCTGGGATTGTGTTACATTAAATACTTTTCTCTTATCAAGGGAAGGCTCTCTTGTACTTCTCTGGAAAGCAAAGGTATGCCTTTGATTTCTGTCAGGCGACACCAGTGGCCCTGACCTGTGGTTTTGGATAAAACATTGTCCCCCATGGCCCTTGCAGTGTGCTTGCTGTGGTAGAAAGCTGCAGACCTTGTGGCCCAGATGACAAGGCGAGCCACAGCATGCTACGTGCTTCACCTGGTCCTTACCAGCAACCACAGGGATCCCTGGTCTGATCACTCACACTCCTCCTAGCCTCCTTCTCTGATACCAGCTCTCCTTTTTTACCATCTTCATTTCTCCTGTATGTACCTTTGCCAGCATGTGAGCCTTTCTCCTGAATGGAGGTGACGAATGTTGGTCATGTTTTCTATGAATTCCTATGAGTGTAATGTTAATACCTTTCTCTATATGAGGAATAAAGTATTTGATATATGGTTCTCCATTGGGGCGGTGTCTTTTGTTTTGCTTTGTTTTGTTTTCATGCTGTGTCACTTTGACAGCTCATGGTCATTCTGAGGTGGAATATATCCAGAAATTAAGCTGTCAAAGGAGGACTCTGATGGTATACACATGCAGAGGAGCTGCATTTGAGATGCACAGACGACTCAAATTTGGGCACTTGCTATATTTTTCATCATTGACTTTTGCAGGCTCAAAATTGCATAAAAATTAATGACAATAAAATTCTGACATTAATTATGTGCCTTTTACAGATGTAATTCTTGAACCTTTCTGAATGTACAGCTGTCCGTTACCAAACACACTATAAATTGTTGTATGGACCACAACCTAGCTTAATGTGGGTCATTTGCATTTTCAAACAGAGCATCCTTGTTTGTATTCTTCCAATCTCTGTTCTTTGTATACAGAATGTTATGCTGGTTTGTATTTCTGGTAAACGTGTTGCAGGGCTAACCTATTCATAGCTAGTTTAAAAGCATCCTAAGCTGTCTAAAGGTTAAGGACAAATTTGTCAGTGAAAATTTATTGTGGTTATTTTTATTTAAATCAAGTGTTCTCAATTAGTGTCCATGTAAAAGAACTATGTAAAAGAATACAATAGTCATAACGTATCTAATGATCCTTTAGTGGCAGATTATGATCATACCTTTATTAGTGGTGGTAATTGTGGTGACAGTGTTGCTGACAGGTTAAGCCGTTTCTTACGACAATAGCTTTTGTGCTGTTGCATCAGGATCAGAAATGCAGTTCCTGAAGATTTGCATATTGTGAAGAATAGGCTGCAAAGACATGGAAGCACAATCTTGTCATTGTGTTTAGTGATGTGGGTGGCAGATTGCTAGGACTGACTCTGAGCAGGAAGAGCTTGCGTATGGGTAGGTTTAAAGGCCTTTACATGTTTTAGGATTGTTAGGCAAATTGGTTGGCTAGGTGAGTGGTGTTGTACGTTGTTAAATACTGCAAGCAGCTGTAAGCTTTTTAAAACCCTGTCAGTGTTTTAAAATGTACAGTGCAGTGTCTGAAGAGCTGCATTATCTGAGATTGCTGGACTAGACTACTTTTGCATTTGTGCTATTGCTAACCTCAGACACGGCTATGATAGCTCTGCATACCATTGCACTACATCGTCTGGACATTAGCTAAGATTTAAAATGTCAAGGAGGTTGCAAGGCACTAAGCTAGAATGGTTCTCCTAAAAAGAAAAAAAGAAAGAAGTACAAAAACCAAAAAACATATCTACCTGTAATTATGCAGATTGGTATGGAAACATGACACTGTTGTTGATCTAGCTGAAACTTTAAAACCAGAGGAAATGTTGCCTTAGGAAGTTTTCTCACATTATGCATTTTTATTTTAAAAACAAACTTTTTCTTTCCCAAAGTATGTGAGAAAATACAGATTCCTCAGTAATTTATCTATTATTTTTGAGTAACTTGTTCCAAAATATCTGCAAGTTCATTCTTTCCCAAAGTATGTGAGAAAATACAATTTCCTCAGTAATTTATCTATTATTTTTAAGTAACTTGTTCCAAAATATCTGCAAGTTCTTTGGACTTTTCAGCCTTTCCCTCGTCTCTTTCATGGACACACCAATGTTTTAATCACCTTTCATACCAAGTTAAATGATCCTGTGAGATTTCATCCATACTCTTGATCCTTAGGATAATTTAAACAAATATTTTCTCCGAATAATCTAACCCATGTTGCACAAACAGCTCAGTGCATGCTGGAGAAAAAACTCCTGGTTTCTAGTAAAAATAGGATCGGTAAAATCATGTGGGTTTGAATTTCATTAACTCATTCTATAAAGGTGCTATCAGAATACCACTGTAATTTTGAAACTAGCAGGGAATAGAACAAATTAATAAGAGAATGGAAGGAAAAGAGAATAGATTAAGTAGACTTACTTCCTGGGAAATGGTCACACTGTGTTTACAATTGTTTTTCCCCTCTCCCACGTAGGTGTGCAGACGGAATAGTCACCTATATAAGTAATTTATCTGCGTTTAGTCTTCATATCTACTATTTTCTGTCCAGTGAAATAAATGAATTCATGTAATGAAAGCATAGAAGTTTAATTGCAGCATAAGCCTGGTTTTGGAAAGGACTTTTTGGGTCAAGAAGTCATCTTTCTTCAATTATGAGGCAAACATGATAGCTGTTCAATCCAAAAGATCATCTGTTTTGCACACATATATCACAAAAATACCAATAGGAAACCTAAGATCTGTGTCACAAAAGGCCAAGCTCAACGTGACTCAACAAGTACTTGTTACAAGCAGATGTATAGGTTAAGAAAAGATGGATGGATGGATGGATGAGGAGAAAAACACTGTCTGGTTGGTTATTCAGTACATTTTGATGTTTTATCTGGATTTGCAGTCCAGAGTCAGGCAGTCAAGCAAAAGCTGTATTTTTGCAATAAATATTATTGACAGCGTGTAAAGCTACACACATCTTGGAAACATTATTTCCTGAAGCCAATTTTTGCTGATTACTCTTAGTGTAGTAACAAGTTGGGATCCTTAAACAGGGTTAAGAAATGGACTTCCTTGCTATGAATTTACCAGTGCTCCTGGGAATTGGAATTGCATTAATATGCACTCACTAACTGCAGTTACAGAATTCCTTGATTCATCTTAGGGTAGTTGTATGCAAGGATTGTGTTTATTTGTAAAAATCTTGTGTTAAGGGACACCATTGACCCTCACTCTGAAGAATCAGAGCATAATTTTCAGTTTACATGCCAATAGCAACTTTGTAGAGACTTTTTTTTGAAAAGCAGACATTTGCTGGGATAGCTAAAATTCGGTTTCTCAAGCAGAGGAGTTAAACAGTAAAAAACTAAAGTGTGTCTCTATGCTTATATCAAGACAGAGGGGTGATACAAGCACAACTAAATCACAGATGAAATGTGTTTGTGGTGAATGCAGAGACAACCTAGCTCAGCAAAACGTTGTTTAATGAATAGGGGTGGAGGCAGGCATGCTGTGACTGTGTGTTTTGCTGAGGCATGTGCCTTGGAGTTAGAAGGTGAGGTTAAGGCATATCTCACGTACATTCAGTGTCTCACAAGATATTTTTTTTTCACCAGTTTTTCATTCCTGTCCAAATAGGGAGATTATGATAGTTGACCTGAGCATTTACTATTAAATGCAAAATTCTGTATGACATACCAAATCCTTTGTAAACTGAAGATAAATGATTTGGCTTTGCTGTTACAGCTGTGCAAGATGTTGGTCAGCATGTTGCAGAGAATCCAGGACACATCTCCTGTACAGATTTTTTCCCCTATTTTTTAAAGGAGCAACTCCAGCTATAATTCTAGTGACTTCCTTATTTATTGATTAATTCACTTCTAAATTAGGGTGATATTAGCATGTTTTGCCTGGCTTTATTTAAATCTATTTAATCTTGAGGACTCACCTGAACAACGGATTAAAACTAATTTTCCATTGCCTTAAAATATGAGTGTATTACTTTGTTTATTCAATTTAAAGGGTGGGGGCCCTTGGAGTGCCCATCTAGGTGAAACTCTGAATAAATTGGGATACTGTCATAAAAGTGTCTCCTGTTTTGCTAGCAGTGTAACATATCCCATAACAGAGGCTCACAAATTCATCAAATGAAAGGTTGTCCTTTTGCTTATTGCAAAAGCATCCATGTCACTTCGCTTAACAGTTTTAGTTGATTGCAATATGTAAGAATATTTAAACCACACGATGTTACTTAGTCTTTTAAATGTTATTAGGCCCTTGCTGGAATTATGTTAGTTTCAGTCAGCAACTTCTGCCTCCAGTACTGACAGATCAATGTGTGTGCAGTGCTCTGTCTCTCTTCATAGAAAGGGACTTCTAGTCTGAAAAGACAAGTAATAAACACATTAATTATCTTACCAATAAGTATCTAAATGGAAACCCTGAGCTGATGGGGTTGGCCAGAGCAGAAATTCCCCTTTCTCTCTGCTTCTTTGTGGGACATGGATGGGGAATAACTACCTTGGATAAGAAATAATTAGCTTGAATTAAAGTCAGTTGTTCTCTTTCTTTAACATGATCATACTGCAAATCTGTTCCATGCAGGCTTCCCAGAAGCATCTGTCTCCTTCTTGGAGCTAATCCTCCCCTTCACAAGTGCTTTCTCAGGGCAAAAGGCTAACGTCCTCATTTCTGTGGGCCACTGCCTGCATTTTTTTCTCTGGAAAACCTTTCTTTCTCTTTAGACCCTATTATTTTTATTCCATAGTCTTCCACCACATCACTTCACCTGCTTTCTCCCTTTCGCTGCTTGCTTGTGCCTCACAGAGATGGAGGGCTGGGGTTTGTGGGAGAGGAGCAGGCAAGGGGTAAGCTGGTTTGTCAGGTGAGTTCTGTGGTGACGGCCGCTAAGTAAAGGAGCATGGCGTGGGAATGGGGACAGCAAAACTGGGTCAGGGACCCGAGGAGCTATGCAGAGCATTGCCATGCCCCTCAGCATTGCCTGACCATCTCCTGCACCAGTGAGTTTGTCCTTAATCCACAGAGGTGAAGTCCATTTGAGCTCAGGTCCACAGTCACTGTGGAAATGCATACCTCACCTTCCCTGGCATCTCTCCCATCCCACTTCTTAAAACCAAAGAGCTCCTCTTGAAATTCTTGTAATGATTTTTTTGAGGTCATGGGTTTAAACACCAAAGGATAAAGGTTAGATTTTTTAGCATGACATTCACTTGTCTGCAAAGCATGTGCTCTGTGTTTGCTAGACCCTGAGTCAGTATTTTTAATACAGTCAGAGTTGTAATTTTTTTGGTTCCTGGTTCATGTATCTTATAAAAATCCAAATGTAGCATTTCAGGGATTGTGTACTTTCTGTATTTGACATCTGCAGGGAGACAAACTTAACAAGAATTTATTACCAGAGAGAAAGTATTATTTTTCTTGAACACCCATGCAAATACCGATTTATTTTTCTCTTTTCAGACCATGGTTTGATGATGAGGTGGATTAAAAAACAGAGGTACTAGTGAGTTACATATCCTGATGTGCAACAACAGGCTACATGAAAAAGAGAGGTCAGCGAGGAGAAGCAGCTCAGGTCAGCAGTGTTACCCAGTTACGTGAGGACGGTGACAAGAGACTTCAGAGACCATTGTGAAAGCTGAGGCAGGAAGAATGTCTTTTCCAGTTGTTTAGCTCCCCCCTAAGCTTTTGTTTACATCTGTCTTTCCATTTGCTACTTTTTTGAGAAACAGAACTAAAGCCACAGTAGAGGTTGTGTAAAGGAAAGATGGTTGGCAGAGGCTCTGCAGGGTTTCTGCAGTGAAACCTTCTCCACCTCTACCTAGTGCTTGCAAGAAAAAGCTCTCAAAAGCTCTGATCCATTTGCTACACT
>NW_010114060.1:0-381 GCF_000699245.1 Pterocles gutturalis
TGCAGACCCCTCCTGCAGCAGGGCACTGCACAGGGGCATCTCTGTGTTGGCAAGACGTAAGGAGCAGGTGAGATAAACCCTGAGGACACAACACAAGCAATGGAACTTTCAGCAGGCAAAGAAACAGGTGAAAGGAATTATTCAGAGCATCCTCACAGAAATCCTGACCTCTCAGTCTAATGCTGTAGGAGTCTCAGTCTCCTGTGCAAACCTGACAGCTCCATTGCAATTGTCCCCCACAAACAAGGCGTGAAACTGGAAGCACAGACTTCAGAAAGCACCTTCCTCCCGGATAGCCCCTGCCTTGATGTGCTTCTTGAACAGCTGCCTCTGGAACTATCCTGCAGTGATCTGGAACTGCAAGCAGCCTTGACCCACACA
>NW_010114060.1:481-2997 GCF_000699245.1 Pterocles gutturalis
CAGGCTGAGAGCTGACCCTGGCAGGCGGCAGAGTCCCTGCCCCAGCACACAGCCCCTGGGGTGCAGGGACCTGCTCTGAAGGACAGCCCTGGGCACCCCTGGCTGCACACCCACCTACACGCCCTGAAGCCATCCCTGGGTGAAGGGAGGTGTTGTGTCCTCTCCCTCTGATGTTGCAGCGAGGAAGCCATGCTCTGGAGCACATCCATCTCCTCCATGCCAGACAAGGGATGTGACAGATCTTGAGATTCCTCCAGGATGTCCCTGAAGCCAAAGACTTACTGTGTCAAGGGCTGTGAAGATTTTTCTCTGAGTGACGTCTCCTCTCTCCTCCCACCCCAGGCTGTCTTTATCCTCTCCCTGCCTCGCTCCTCTCCCCTGGGTGCCCAATGGACACTGTTTCACCAACAGTAACATGCCTCACCTTTCCTGCCCTCTTCTCACAGTCTGCTTTTTTCTTCTGTGATAATTCTGCCTGTACAAAATTTTTGAAGTTCATTCTATTTGTCCAGAGGCTTGAGCCTGTTGTGTCTGACTGTTGCACAAAACTGTGTCAGATGTGGCCTGTTCAAAGGCAGGTCATCAATAAAACGGTGTTTCTTAGCTCCAGTTCCTGGATTCTAGCTCTTCCTCCAGAGTTGCTTCCAAGACAATGTCCCAGGAGTTGATATTTTAAAGAGTCTGTTCTCCTTGTGTTCTCCATGTTTTGGGGGTTAAGCTCATGGCACCGTTGGTTTCCCCTGGAGCAAATGTTCTGGATTTCAAAGCTCTCTTCTTGGTGTCCAATGGCAGGGGAGCTGATCCGTGAGCTCCCATTATGTCCTCAGGTTTCTTCATGTATGGCAGGACTGAGGAGGGGGCAAATTCAGTCTGGGTTGGGCATCACTGACAGCCTCTCCCTGTCCATAACATACTCCAGGCCACAACCACCCTTTCGGCTTTTGCAGAATTTGCTCAAGACTGTCATGGTCTTTCTTGTGCTGGGGAGCCCAAAACTGGTCACATCAGACTTCATGAGGTCTTGTGGTGGGCTGACCTGGGCCAGTGACAAGACACTCACCCAGCTGCTCACTCACTCACTCACTCACTCCCCTGACTCAACAGGACAAAGCAAAAAAATAAACCAGGAATCTCATGGGTCAAGATAACGTAGAGGACATCAGTTGCCAATTACTGTCATGGGCAAAGATGTGTTGACTTGCAGAGGATCAGTTTAATTTATTGCTAAATAAAAAAAAAAAAAATTGGATTGTGAGATGACCAAAATATTAGAGACTGTTCTCCTCATGCTTTCTCCCAGCTCTAATTACTCCATTGTTCCCGATTCATCTGCCCAGTGCAACCCCAAGAGGCGCAGTGTGGGTGGTGAAGAGGGGGTTAACAGTGAGCACAGAACATCTCTGCTGCTCTTTCCTCCTCATGCTTCTCCCCTGCTTCAACTTGGGTCCTCTCCATGAGAACCCACCTCATTTGCAGTCAAGGCTAGGTGTTCATTTCCTTCTGTCTTACTTCTCTCCTCACAGAAACATTAAAATGTTGAGATTGGAAGGGAACTCTGGAGATTGTACAGTCCAACTCTCCAGCTGAGGCAGGGCCAGCTAGAGCAAGTTGCTCCAGACCTTGTCCAGGTGGGTTTGGAAAATCTCCATGGATGGAGACTCCACAACTGCTTGGGGCAACCTGTTCCAGTGACTGACCATCCTCACAGTCAAAAAGTGTTTTCTTGGGTTCAGATGGTTTTATATACATTAATAAGATCCCTCCAAGCTTTTTCTTCTCCAGACTGAACAGTGCCACATCTCTCAGACTTTCCCCCTAGGAAAGATGCTCCAGTCCCTTACACCAGCTTTGTGGCTGTTTGCTGGACTTAGTTTAGTAGGTCAAAAACTTTCTTGCACAGCGAGGCGCAGCACTGGACACATCACTCCAGATGTGGCCTCACCAGTGCTGAGCAGAGGGGAAGGGTCACTTCACGCCATCGGCCAGCAATGCTTTTCCTGATGCAGCCCAGGAGGCTGTTGGCCTTTGCCGTGAGGGTGTGTTGATGGCTCATGCTCAGCTGCTTGTCCTCTGGGACCCCAAGGTCCTTCTCTGCACAGCTGCTCTCTGGCCAGTTGGCCCCCAGCATGATGTCCAGAGTGGGGCTGGATCACAGGCTGTCCCACCCCGGGGACTTTCTCAGCAGCAGCACCTTGTCCTTCCTGGAGACCAGCTCCAGCTCTGGCACAGGCCCCACGGTGCTGCAGAGTCACCTGGGACAGCAAAGCCCTCTCCTGCCAGGGCTGCACAGCCCAGGCCTGTTTCTCCCTGGCCTTGGGGGCTGCAGCTTTGGCTCTCGCTGTGGGACCCTCATCCATCATGATGTCCCCACCTGCCACCCACTCCAGGTGCCTCTGCTGGGAAGCAAAGCCTTTCCCCAGCAGGGTCCCATCTCTGGGTCCCAGGTTTCCATGGGACAAGTCTGCCCTTGGCCCTGGTGCCCCAGCTGAGGGGCTGCAGCCCTAATGGGCACCACA
>NW_010114060.1:3248-3586 GCF_000699245.1 Pterocles gutturalis
CATCCCCTGGGGCCTCCACCCACACCTCTGTCCATTGGCTCAGGAGACCACTGAAGCCCTGGTCTGAGTTTCAGCCTCAGCTTGATCTATGCTGTATGTGTAGAGGTCTCCAGACACAGCCACAGACACAGCCGTGCATTTCCAGGGACCTTTTTGATTCAGACTTGTCAGAATCACTTCCCAGCTTGATTCTTTGTTGGGGTGTACAATGGGCTGACACCATGGTCCTCCAAATGCCAGAGCCCAGCTGATGCGCAGAGCCCTGGGGCCCTTCTGCTGCCTTTATCCCATCCCTGGGTCAAGTTTTGGGAGGAGAGGAAGGAAGAGCAGATGAGGTT
>NW_010114061.1:0-1169 GCF_000699245.1 Pterocles gutturalis
CCCCAGGGTCATATAGAATCTATAGGTGCTGGGGGGGGACATATAGAACCTATAGGTGCCCCCCAGGGTCATATAGAACCTATAGGTGCCCTGGGGGGGGGATATAGAACCTATAGGTGCCCCCAGGGTCATATAGAACCTATAGGTGCTGGGGTGGGACATATAGAACCTATAGGTGCCCCCAGCACGTCCCGAGCGCCCTGGGGTGGGACATATAGAACCTATAGGTGCCCCCAGGGTCATATAGAATCTATAGGTGCCCTGGGGGGGGACATGTAGAACCTATAGGTGCCCCCAGCCCGTCCCGAGCCTCCGGGTGCCACCGCTCTCAGCTCCAGCTCCCCCGGGGGAGGTGACAAAAGCCACCCAAAGGCCACCCCAGGGTGTCCCTGCAGGTGTCACCAGACGTCACCAAGTGTCACTGATGTCACCAAGTGTCACCGATGTCACACAAAGGCCGTGGCACAGGTGCAAGGCGCCGGCGTGAGTGTCCTCGGCGGGGTTTCTGCGGGGTGTCCCTGCGGGTGTCACCCTGGGTGTCCCTGGGGATGTTACCACGGGTGTCCCCAATGTCACACAATGTCCCCAAATGTCACACGATGTCACCTGATGTCACACGAAGACCTTGGCGAGCACATCATGGGTGGAAGGCGCCGGTGTGCACATCCTCATCTTTTTTTTTCCGGAGTGTCCCTTCGGATGTCACCACAGGTGTCCCTGGGGATGTCACCACAGGTGTCCCCAATGTCACACAATGTCCCCAAGTGTCACACGATGTCACCTGATGTCACACAAAGACCTTGACGAGCACGTTGTGGGTGGAAGGTGCTGGCGTGGACATCCTCATCTTTTTTTTTCCAGGGTGTCCCTTCGGATGTCACCCTGGGTGTCCCTGGGGAAGTCACCATGGGTGTCCCCGATGTCACCTGATGTCACACGATGTCCCCAAGTGTCACCTGATGTCACACGAAGACCTTGGCGAGCACATCATGGGTGGAAGGCGCCAGCGTGCACGTCCTCATCTTTTTTTTTTCTGGGATGTCCCTTCGGATGTCACCCTGGGGACGTCACCCGATGTCACCGGGGGTGTCCCCGATGTCACCCGCTGTCACACGAAGACCTTGGCGAGGGCGTCGGCGCCGGCGCTGGCGCTGAGGGCGCGGCGGGGG
>NW_010114062.1:0-16029 GCF_000699245.1 Pterocles gutturalis
AAAAAAGAAAAATAAAATAATTATTAAAAAAGAAATATACATCAATAAACTGTTAAGTGAACAGCCTCCTCCACAATCCAGCTGACCGCAAAGCCAGCATTGCTGCTAATAAATTAGAGGGTGCGGGTGCAGCTCTTGCCCACAAGTCTCTATACAACGGAAAACCTTTTCTAAACATCCATGGCTCTTGCCAGGCCTCAGATGGTCACTGGGGGATTCCCTCTGCCCTCCGAGTACCTGCCTCTCACTGATCCTGCATCTGCTGCTGCATCTTCTGCAGCATCTCTTGCATCCGCCGTAACTGCAGGAGACAGAGAAGAGACAGTCAAAAAGGGATCTCTTGTGGCTGGGAGCTGGTTAACTGCACCGGGGGCAGTCCCTTGCAGCTGACAAAGGGATCCCTCAGAGAGTATTAACTCCTGCCTGGGCACAGAGGCACCTGTGTCCGGGGTGGGATGGAGCCACGTTTACCCGCCAGAGGAAGCTACAGCTTCCACACCCTGTCCTCCACACCAGGAGGTGAGAGGCCAGAGTGGGAAGCCCCAGAACAGCTTCTATGGGGCAATCCTGGAGAAACTCCTCAGATTACAGCCCCCTGTTGGAAATGGGTCCCCCACAAATGGGTCTCACCTCCTCATCCTTCATTTTGATCAGCTTCTCTGTCTCAGTGTCTGGTGTTGGGAGAGGCAGGATAGGAATCGGGCTTTCTATCCTGTTGTCCTGAGTCAGCTTGCTAGAGAGATGGAGAGAGGGAAGAAACGCAGTCAGTCGCGGTTCAGGCTGGCTGGCTTTGGTGTCACAGTGTGTCACTCACGATGGCAGACCTGCCAGCAACACGGCAGCATGCCCCCAGCCAGGTGGGGGGGCTGTGGGACAACCTAGCCCAGAGGTGGGGGATGCACTTGGGATGAAGAATGAGACCAAAGTCAATAAAAGTTTTTAAAACAGAAGCTGGTGGGTAGCCAAAGGAGAAAACCCAAACCACACTTACACTGAGAACAAACACAAAAGGGGCTGATGCTTCTGACACCCTTTTGTAACTGGATTGGAAAGCTTAGCAGAGATGGTTACAGACAGTTTATCTGGTCTCCTTTGGCTCATCTGCGCATGTGCCTACACATATACACAGCACCAACACAAACCACCAGCATCCCTAAGGCATCACACACTCACCACGGTCCTTTTTTTTTTTTTTCCAGGAAGAAAAAACCAGAGGAACAGTTTAATCACTGCAAGTCTGACAACAAAACCTGCCCTCGTATTCAGGAGGTGGGACACATGAGACGCAACAGGCACGGCACCGCAGCATTGCGATGAGGGCTGGGGGTGCACACAGTGCAGGCAGGGGACAGAGAAAGGAGGTGACTTTCTTCCAAAAGTCAGAGGAGCTCTCAGTAGGTGAGGAGGGGGTGGTGGTGGTCAAGGACGCCTGGGCTGAAACTGGGAACCTGAGATGCCACTTGCAGGCATCCACCACTTGGAGTCCCCATTGGCTCATTATTGAGTCAATTCCAGCCCTAGAGCTTGGGATCTCCTCCCAGAACGGCTGCTATAGAGAAGGACCCTTATCCACTGCTAGAAATGGCCACATTCTGCTTTCACAAGACTTGTTCACTGGCAAGGAACTAGTCATGGCGTGAGAAACAGCGACAAACTTAAGCTTTTCTTAAGCTGAGCAATTGCTTTTTCATCGTGTTCTTCTTTTAACAGATACACAGCCTACCTAAATAGCAGCTGTGACACTTCTCACAGATCTCTAGCATTTAACAAGAGTTATTTTGGGACTCCATATTCTCACTGTTGAAAAAGACAAGCTCGTCTGCTATGCAAAAGTACTGATATGCACTGTGTGTGGACAGAATGTGCCCATGTTTGCACGCATGCAGGGCTGTTCCTCGGTGAAGTGCAGCCATTTCTGCTCTGCAACACGGCAGCACAGAGCGACCCAGCCAGTGAAGGCAGGACGTGAAGGGGATGGTTTACAACAGATGAGCCAAGACCTACTTAAAATTTGTCACCAATATTTCAGTCAGGGAAGGGAGAAGGAAAAAAAGAGATGGCTGTCAAATGAAAAGCCTGGGATTATTTTCTGTTCTCTGATTATTGTGACTAAAACCACAGAGAATCAAAAATGCCAGGGGAAGACAATGCAGAGCAGTCTCTGGAGATGTGTTAGGAGTCTTGCTAATTGCCTGGGCTCTGTTGTCTGAGAAACAACAGCATCCCAGAGGTCATGCTGTCATTTGGACAGAACTGCAGACTACAGAATGCCTTCCTCTTTGGCAATGCACACAGCTGTCACCCACCAGAGAGACGGTTTATCTCTTGTTCCATTTGGGTGGATATATTTCACCCAGTGCTAGGAACAGCTCTTCAAAAGAGTCTCCAGGCCTGCTTCCCAAGGTTTGCATGGAGAATCCTCAGACAGGAATACAGATTCTCAGAAGGATCCCCGCGCTGGGTTCAGGCTGTGGGACACATTCTCGTATTTGCTATTTTACTTCCCAGTGCCATTCACCAGGCTGCAACCAGCACATCCCCAGCAGACACAAAGCCTCCTGACTCAGGAGCCATTATGAGAGCAACCCCAGCTCTGCAGAGAGCGAGACACGCCTGCCACCTCCAGTTGAAGCAGTGGGGACCCACCTGGTCATTTGCTGGATGCACTGAGCTCGGTAGTTCTCATAGTGGACATCGCAAGTGACGTCCTTCAGGTCATGCATGTGTGTCCGGATCAGCATGTTCCGCAGCTTCACGAAGTCGCAGTGCGCCTGGTTTTCCACTGCGGAAGCAACAACAGGAGAGTGCTTGGATGTCACACTTCACCAGCCCTCTCCAGGGAGCCCCTTCCCACCTCCGGGCACCCAGGCTGGATAAAACTCCCCCCAGGGCCCCTTCCCCATCCTCCCCCTCCTACTCTTCCCCAGCAGTGCCTGGGGCTCTCCTCCTGGCCCTGGCACAGGCCTCCAGGATGCTCTGTGCTTCCCAACTCTACGGCCAGGCTGCTGAGGTCACTGATCCCTGGAGTGTTTCTGGGCAAGAGGATTAATTAAGCACATACAGCAGAGCCCTGGAAGAGGATGCTGCTCCCAGGTACCTGGGATGTTGTTGTTATAAGCACAATGAGTGCTGGAGGCAAACTGCTTGTCTCCTCAGAATTTAGGACTGATCAAAAGGCTGCTGTGGGCAGGATGGCTTCCCCCCAGAGACTTCAATCAGCCCCTGAGGGGCAAAGCCCTGAGCAGGCAATGGTCTGGAGAGCTGAAAGCGCTGCTGTTACCACAGGGAGCCAGGCCCCAGGCAACACCGTGGGACTCTGCAGGGAAGCGTTGGGCTCGGTAGTGTGTGCCTGCCGTGGTGATCTCCATGTACCTTTCCGCTGCGCTGGGGGAAGCCTGCTGTGTCAGGCTTACGGTCTCACAAAGTTGATCCCAGTGCCAAATGCCAGCACCCCGACAAGCACAGCCTCCAGAGCCAGTGAGAGCAGAGCCAGCAGCTGGGCAGCACAAGCAGCCAGCACCAGCCCACAAATGCACACATAGGCTTTGGGGATCTAAAGCTGCAAGATCTTAAAGCAATGCACCGGCATGGGGGAGTCAGCAACAGCAGCAAAAGCCATTCCAGGGTTATCCTGCCTACGGGCTTTATGAAATTTCCCCCTTTAGAAAGGAAGATAGAGACAAACACATTGTGCACCAGCACAGCCTCTGGCCCGGCGACTCTAGCACACACAGGAGCAGCAGCAGAGAAAGAGGGAGTGCCAGAGGGCTTACAATTCAGTTTGGCTGAGGGCAAAGGCTTCTCCCCAGAAACCAAACTGGCAATGGCCAGCCTCTCCCCTTAATAAGAAACCATGTCCCAGTGCATTAAAGCCCAGGCATTTCCATGCACAGTGGAGCCTCTCTTCGGTATCTCACGGCTTCAGAGGCAGGGTGACCGCTACACCCCCAGCAACAGACCTCCTGAGCCAGTCCCAGTGCCACTGTCTTTACTCCCCTCTGTCTCCTGCCAAAGGTGGCACCATCAGTCACTGCTGGGCAGAGGTGAGCTGCCCACTGCCATCCCTGTCCTTCCCCCATCCCTGCCCGCCTCTCACTCTCTGTGCCAGCTCCTAGGCACCACACTTACCTTCCACAATGCCCCAGGGGTAGAGCCGTCCACGGACTCGCTGGCCTTTTGCCTCCACCACAGTGTTACTGCCGATGACAGCAAAGGGAGCGCTCTCCTGGAATGAGAGGCATCACTGAGCCCAGCTCAGCCCTGGACTGCCCACGGACCCCTCCTCCAAGGGCCAAGGTCAAGCGGAGATGAACAGGAGGAGGAAGGTGCTGGTAGGAAAGGCACAGGGACATCCACATGTGCCACAGCACAGGACACCACAACACAGCTGCCGAGAAAAGCCTAAAGCACTGGGATCTACAGGCAGCCTAATTCCCAGCCTGACCTTCTCGGCTGTCCTGAGGGAAGCTGTGTCTCTGCAGCTGCCCACATCCCTTCTTTGAGGGGAAACTCTACAAGGGAGCCAGAGCAGAGGAGCCTGGACACCAAGGAAGTGGGACAATGAAGACCAAGAGCCTGTCCAGGCAGGGAGGTACAGGCTGTGCTCCTCTCTGCTCAGAAGGGAGGCAAAGCCCATTGACTCTCTGACAGGAGAAACGAGGCCATACTGCTTGCACACTTAGGGCTGGCTCAGCTTGGAAGACAATCAGGCTTGGGCTGCTGGGGCCTCCCCCCATGCAACTAATATGTCACAGTGGTGCCTCATCACTCACAAATCACTCCTCCTTGCTGATAGCATCACTCAGAAATAGGTGCTTACAAATGCTGTACAATCCAGCCTCCACCTTAAACATACGGGCTGGGGTAGAGCGAGGAAAGACTGACACTGCCTGGTGGGAGAGCAGAAGTGCCATGTCTTCATGCCACACTTGACTTCATGGCACCAGCAAGGACATCAGCACCTTCTCCAGGACATCTACCATGTGAGCCAACGTAAGCTGTCCCCTGGGTATCAGTAGTAAAGGCCTTTGGCACACACAGGGCAGCTCTGGCTCTTTCTGGAGCAACCAACATACCCATGAGCCAGACTTCCCAGTCGTCTGCTGAGCGGGTTCCTTACCTTCAGCTCTCTGTCTTGCTGCTTGAACTCCTCATCTTCATCAGAGTCACACTCAGGAAACTGGTACACTTTAATGCCAAATTTGTCAATCTCTTCCCGGATCTGTGTCCATGAAAGACAAAAACAAGAGGATGAAACACTGAGCAACAGGGAAACGCTGGGTTTATTCCCTGTTTGTGCTACCATGTGTTCGCTACAGCCTATACATGGTGAAAGGATTTGATGCTCCCTCTAGAGCCGGCCTCTCTGCAGACACCACCTCCCTTCTCATAGCAGAGCACTGCTGCTATTAGATTTGCAGGTCCTGTGTGTATATACACACACAAACACACGCTATATTATATATCTGTCTCTCAGGTATACTGCTCCCCTCCCTCCTCAGCATATCCTTGCCACCACATCAGGGATATCCCTGCAGAGAAAGAGCATCTCACCCTCTCTTTTAGCTTCCGGATCTCAGAGGGGATCAGGCAGTCAGCTTTGGCAATCAGGGGCACAATGTTGACCTTCTCATGCAGAGCCTTCATGAATTCGACATCCACAGGCCTCAGCCTGCAGCAGGGACAAGGAGGGCCACAGTTAGCAAGGACAGACTGGGCAGCTCCCCCTCCAGCCTCTCCCACTCACCCCGCACGAAGGGAAAGGGACTGCACTGTCACAAGAGCCGGGGCAGCGCTGGGACAGCCCTCAGCTTGGACTGTATCTTCAGGAAACCTGTCTCAGGTTTTATCTGCTGAATGTCTCACCCAGGCATGGGCTGGGTATTCACCCCTTGCAGCCCACAGACTGCCCAGGCCATGGCCCGGGACCCCCTCCAGCCGCACCAGGCCAGCTGGCACACGCCAGCAAGGGGCAGAGACTGAAGGCAGCTAAAACTCCCTTTCCTACCCATCAGTCAGGCTGAGCTAGTGAGGAAGATACAAGTTGGTGTGGCATTATTTCTCCTGATTTACAGAACAGGCTGTAAGGCCCGAGGGAGCTCCACTCTGTCTGAGCACGGGCAGTCTGTCCTGCCAGCCGTGGGGAGGGAGCTGGTGTGATGCTCAGCCGAGGGAGAGCATCCAGACGGCTCTTCTCCTGAGCCAACAGCCTTGCCAATGCACAAGCTACTATATGGCAATCCTGGGGCAGAGGGATCTTCCCTCCGCACTGAGTCACGCCCCAGCCCGGGGGCAGGGGCTCTCACCCGTGCCCGAAGGGCGAGATGAAGTAGAGGCAGCAATGCACGCGGTTGTCCTGGATGTTCTTCCGGTTCAGGCCACTCTCATCACGGAAATACTGTTCAAACTGCTGGTCGATGTAGTCAGTGATGGGCTTCCAGCTGGGAAGGGCAATTCAATCAAAACAAAACAATGTGCTTAACAGGACAGTGTCTCCGAGGGACTATGGGGCAGCATCATCCCCTTCCCACTGCCAGCCCCCCCTCCTGTGGAGCACCCACAGAACACCCACAGTGGCCAAGGACTAGGAGGAAGGCAGCAGTGGCCTGCTCACCACTCAGTGTTGTTAACAGCATCTCCAAAGCCTGGTGTGTCCACTATGGTCAGCTTCAGCTTGACACCCTTCTCCTCAATGTCCACCGTGTGCTTGACGATCTCCACTGTCTGGTTGATCCTCTCTTTGAACAGGAACAGGTGAGTTAAAGCCAGGCAGGAACGCTGGGGATCCCCGCTCACACCCAGGAGAAGCCAGCTCCCTCCTCATTACTGAGCACAGGGAGGAACATGGATTTCAAAAAAACTTGATCACCCTCTAAGAAACCTCAGGGGAGTGGTAGCATGGGAGGCCACAGCATGCAGACAGACTTTGAGAAGATACACAAATCTCTGCTGCGCTTGTAGCCCAGCTGTTCTGAACATTTTGTCCACTCAGTTAGTAAGGGGAATCCCTACCACACCCCAGCAATCAAGAACAAAAGACAAATCTCAACCCAAATGGCTAGTGCTGCTCTGCAGCCTCACCTTCCCTTCCTAGGACAGAAGAGCCCCACAGCCAAACACCTCTTGCTCAAATCCTGGTGCCTCTGCAGCCAGCAAAGGATAGCAGAGCAACAAACAGGGCTGGGATCCAGCCCAGCCTGGAGCTGCTGCTGACACAAGGAACCCGAGTACTGGTCCTTAGGACAGTCTAAACCTGTGGGTGCAAGAACCAGTTACCCTCTTTGTCCCCAACTTACCCTCTGCATTGAGGAGCTTTCTGTCTTTGTAGAGGTCTGTCAGGAACAGGCTATTCACCAGCGTGGATTTGCCCAGCCCCGACTCTCCTAATTGACATATCGCAAAGGAGAGGAGGGAAAAGCAAAGCAACATGACCCACTAATTGACTTACAAATGAAACTCTGAGCAAGGTTTCGAATCCTGAACCAGAGGAAGTGACAGAGATGAGCTGTCAGAAGTTGTTTATGAGCATAACATTTTTCCAGCCGTGGGAGGACTTTTGCAGCAAGACATCTCAATCCTTGTACAAATGTGATCTCTGAGCTCCTCCATCCTCCCTCCCCTCCCTTTCCCTCAGTCCCTAGCTGGCCCTGTCTTCACCCCCCAGACCAGACTCTGCTGCAGGAGAAGCTACACTGGGTGCTGACTCGAGAGGACTACAAGTGACCAGGGACGGTCCGTTCCTCCTGGGGAACTGTCTGACTGCAGCACAGCTGGGAGCAAGGCAGGGTCTGAGACAAGGACCAGAACAGAGCAAAGGAAGGACCCAGGCGCTGAGGGAGCACCCAAGGGAAGCGGGGAGAGCAGGTCCCTCCGCACACCCACTGCGTGGCCCAGCCACCTCCATCCACGAGCAGTCTCACCTGCGACCATCAGGGTGAAGTCAAAACCCTTCTTCACGGATTTCCGGTGCACCTGGTTCGGCAGGGTGGCAAAGCCCACGTACTGCTTCTCATGGTCCTGCGGGGCAGAGGCAGGCGGGAGCCGGTCAGGGTATGCCGCCCCCCTGCTCGTGCTCACACAGCGACGGGGAGCTGCACTCAAAGAGCCCCCAAAGCAGAGCCAAGGGGTGGAGAAGTCGGTCCCTGCCCTGGCAGCAGTGTGGGGCAGGGTTCGCACCTCCCCTAGGCCCAGGGGCTCCTGCCTGTCCCGCGGGAGGGCACCGACAGCCACCACCGCTCCGCCACAGCCCTGCTTGGCTGCTGTCACCAGCCTTCCACTATGGAGACCACAAGGGACAAGGCACATCCTGCCATTCCCACCAGAGAGCACACAACTGTCCTGACGCTTTGCTCCTCCTGCACAGTCCCAGGCAGGGTCACCAAATGTCCCCTCTCCCCAGGTCCTTCAGAGCCATTTCTGCATCTCTCCCTCCCCAGGCGCGTGCGGTACGTGACGGATAGCTCGCTGTAACTAGCGTCCCAGGGCTTGTGGTGTCCTGAGCCATGTCTAGAGGAAGGCACAGCAGCTTGGCTTCTCTTTGACACGAGAGGGGGTTATTTCTTGCTGTGTCACAGCCACTCCTGGCTAAGAGGAAATCCTGAACAATGTCTAGTGTTATCTCTGAAGAGACAGAAGTTCAAGGAGCATGGAAGTGGGAAGATGCGAAAGTACTGGCAACACAGGCGAGATGCTTTTGGTGAGGTTACTATATAGGGTATTATGGGAGTGTTACCTACTGCCTACCCCTCAGATGCAGCCCCCCATCACCGAGCACTCTCTTAATGTACAACAGCCACAGCCACCGCACAAGCGAGGCACACGCTCTGTACAAGTGCACTAAGTGCACACAAGGAGTGACATGTCCAGCAGTGCATTTCACAAGCACATGACATACACCCCGCAGCCTGTGCTGCGTTCCGGGACACGCACCCTGCTCGTGCAGGATGTATCTCGAAAGGCGAACACAGCTCGTCTGCAGGATCACAGACCTGCTCCCAGGCTGGGCTCAGCACCTGGTCCTGTCACAGCTGGGTAACTGTGCGCCACGCAGCCCAGCCTCTCCGTCCAGCCAGCCTCCACCTGAGCACCCCTGGGCCTTCGCAGCCCCCCCGGCAGTGTGTTACCCTGCCCAGGCCCCACCACAGAGGGAAAGTGGGGACAGACCCTGGCAACACCTCGCTTCTCACATACTTTCCAAGCTAGACCCAAGGGGAAGCAGTCATTCACAAGTGTCTGAGCTAGAAACATCACAGACTTTGCACTTCAACATCACTTAAAACAAACGTACCCCTGGGATCCACACCACAGAGCCCGGAGTTCCTCAAAACCAGCCCCAGCTCCCACCTGGCCACAGATGCCTCCAAACACAGGGCTGGGCTCACCCCCCAGCTCTCTGGCGCTGGTTCTCCAGGCACGGCAGGGAAGATCTCTGTTCCCAAGTTTAACTGTCTCCGTTCCTGGGGCACACACTCACCGAAGCTCAAATTACAATCGTGTGTTGAGCTTAGGGCAATGCTGACTCTCACCTATTTCCATACCACAAGTGGGCAATGCAGCCCGCAACCAGCCCTCGACAGCCTCTGGCTGCATGTCCACGCGTGTGAGCATCCTCGGGCATCCTCAGCCAGGAAAACCGCGAAGTCCCAGTGTGGACAGACAGCAGGGAGGATGCAGAGTCTCCTCCCAATTTACGGCTGCTCTGGAGCTGCCCACTCAGATGGGATAGACACGGCTGATGGCCACCGTGGCCCAAGGACTCTTCTTTAGCACAGTTGGTTTGGATCTGAGACTTGGTCATTTCAGCCCTGACAGACAGGGCTCATCCCCTTGCCAACGTAGCTGAAGTAATGCTGCTATACCACCTCACAGTCCAGAAAGGCAGGGAGGGACAGAACAAATGAAATTAGAAGTGGGGAGAATTAGAGTGTGTCTGAAGTGCCCCCCTTGCAGCTCTAATGGCTGAGCTAAAAGGCACTGGCACCCCAAAGCAGCGGTGCAGCAAGCAGCGGTGAGAGCCCAGGGTGAAAATGATGGCAGCTCTGATGAGCTGCACACAGCAAAGCAACACCTGCCTGGGGGACACTGAGAACTGCCAGCCAAAAGGCTTGGTAACGGGTAAATACAATGTGTGCAAAGCAGGGTGAGAAATGGGACAATGGCAAGATCAAGAAAACAAGACAAAAAGGGCTGGGTCCAGCCTGTGTCCCTCGGTGCTAGGGCTGCCTCCTGCTGCTTTGCTTCCCAGTGAAACACATCCATGAGCACAACCAAAGTGCACACGTAACAGCCCGCACCTCCCAGTGTGAGGACTAGTGCTGCTCAGCGAGCGGCACAAACATACAACATCCTTCCCCTTCTCATCCATCCAAGCTTTGGGTCTGGAGCACGAAGAGACCTGCCCTGATCTTCACCAGACTTTGGAAAGACAACGATCACCTGCTCTGTCCAGTGACTAGACACATGAACTAGTACTGACAAAGTGGTAATGAAACCATAGATAAGGCTTAGGGTGTGTTTCTCTTATTTTCTTTGTTTTTTAACCTAGATGACTAAGGGCTGACAATGGAGTCACTGGGGACCTGAGCTCTGGTGCAACTCCGCTTACTTCAGCACAGTGTAACTGGCTGAACCTGATCTCCTGTCTCAGTTCAGCCCAACCAAGAAAGCGTGGATTTACTGCATGCTGGTGACCTCCCCATAGCTTGGTGGAATCACAACATTTGAAGCCATGAAACCCTGGCGGGTGCAGCACACTGCCCTTTACCCATGACTCACGCGGCCACTTCCCTCGCAGGAAGGAAGGTCAGTGCTGAGCACAAGGCCAAGAGAACAGCTAGAGTCGCAAGGGGAAAAGCTCTGTCCCCAGCTCTGCCTCCCTCTGATGAGCCACAGGTGCCCTGCAGAGCTCTGCTGGGAGACGGTGGCCAGTGCCTCTGCGAAGGGGAAGGCAAGAGATGGAGGGGAAACTGTGGGGAAGGATCCCCTTCTTCTAACAGCCTTCTCTCAGGAACAGCAGCGTGGTCCCTGCACCACAGCCAGCCTGGACCCACGGTTCCTCATCTTGGCTTTGAGACACCCAACACATGTTCCCATCCCAGCCATGCTCAGGCACTGTCACAGGCATGTGCCACTGCCGCGGCTAGCGTGCCAACATCAACATCTCATTTAAGGACCCCAAGTAGCCTCCTGAGCCTGGTGTCTGCCTCACTCATAGCTCTACACTGCCCATCATCTTCGTTAGGACCCAACACAGACGCTATCTGCAGAGCAACTGCATGCAGGATGGAGAACACTGAAGGGAGTATAAAGGGCTGGGAGAGCTGCTGAAAGAGGCAGGTGGCTTTCTGGGTTCTGAAAAGCTAAAATCCAGTAATTAGATGAGAGAACTGGACAGAGGGAATTCCTGGAGGCATCACAGCCCCCTCTGCACGCTCCTGACCCTTACAAGCCAGCTCCCATCAAGCTGACACGAGCTGGGACAGCCGGTGGCTGCCCTGTGCTTCCCTCGCCAGCCCCAGCTGCCAGGAGAGGCTCTGGCCAGCCAAGCCAGCAGCGCTCTAGCACGGGGAGTCCCTCTCCCCACCACCTCCTCCACGTGCTGCCTTTGTTCCCACCGGCGTCCCACTCCCACGCGTCCGGGAACGTGCCATACACACTGCAGCGGAGGCCACCAAGAGATGTGGCCAACTTTGGGGCCCTGTTACAACCCAAAGCACCTCAGGCCGAGCACAACACGTCTGTACTCCCTGGGCACATGCTCTCTGGATCACTGGACAGCACAGCAACATGCAACAACGTCACATCCTCCACCAGCCAACCGAGGTGGCCAAGGCTCCCTGGCAGCAGTGCTCTCCCTGGGAGTTCAAGCCAAGGAACAAAGCACCGGTGGGTTCAAGTCCTGTTCCTGTCAGTGGTCGAAACATTCAGGATCTGTTGCATAAGAGAAGCCATCCCCAGTACCGAGCTGTCTGTGGGGCTGTCTGTACCCCCAAGACAGGGCACACAGCATGGCCTCCATCACTCCTGCCGTTCCCGATACCCTCCTCACCTCTCTGGTGGATTTGCTGCTCAAACCCATCCAGATCTCGTGTGACTTCACCACTCAGCCTGGGGATAAGTGGGGCCTTGCTGGGTGTATTCAAAAGGGCTAAAATTAAACACCATGGGGCCACAGCAAAGTTGAAGAATAGCTCCTACCCCACATCTGGAGCAAACCCCAGAAATGACGGAGCTTGTGCTGGGATCCTGGTGCCTCTGGCTCCGCTTCCTGGGGGGCGGCTCTCGGGGTTACAGCCTCCAGCACCAGCCACCCCGCAGCCCCCATCCCCCGCAGCCCTTCCTCCAGCCATTCCCCCCAGCCAGGCTGTCACATCTGTGTCCCACAAACCAGCACAGCCCAGCCCCAGAGGAGCAGCAGACCCTTTGCTTCCTTTCATTGCCAGAAAGCTGCATAAATTCATGACGCCAACAGCCCCCGGGTCATCTCCCGCGTACATCTGCTGCCTCGGGCCTGGGGCTGAGAATGGACTATCAGCAAAACCACTCGCCCACCAGCATTTGCTGCAGCAGAGGGAAAACTGGCTGGCGAAACACAGCGTTAACATGGTAACACAAACTAGGCTGCGTTTGGGCACACAGCTCATGCCCTGAGCCCCCCCAAACACAGACACGCGCCGTTCAGCCAGGGAATCACTGCATGAAATAACCACACAGAAATGTCGCGCATCTCCCAGCTGCCCATCACGCCCCTCCGCCTGCGGGGGCTGCTCCCCTCCCGTCTGTCCCCGCTACCTCGCCCTTACCAGCGTCTTTCCGCTCCTCTGCTCCTCAGAGGTCTCCTCTCGTGCTGCACACGTCTGCTCGGGCACCATCCTTCCCCCCCGTCCCCGCTGCTCCCCGGTTTGCACAGCGCTATAAATACATCCCCGTACCTTCAGCTTGGCCGGGTGGCTTCGCTGTGCCTGCGTCCGCGGAGAAAGCAGCCGCTCCACTAACCGCTCCTGAATAATGATCGAATCCATAACCGCGTCCAGCAGGACGGACAGCCGCTGCAGGCCAAGAAAAAAAAAAAAACCCAACCCATGTGTTCCCTCCCAGCCTTGGCTAAATCCATGCAGCAGCCCCCCGCCCACGCACGCACACACACGCAGGGCTGGCTCAGCTCGCCTGGGCGCAGCGGCCCGCGAGCCGCGGAGAAGAGACAAGGAGAAGAGAGGCGAAGGAAGGCGAGAGGGGCTCCCACAGCAGCTGCTGGGGATTTCCTGCCTCCCTCTGCCTGTGCTGCGGGAGGAGCCTGCCAGCAAGGACAGGACAAAAGCCACCGCGGCCGCAGGCCAGAGGCAACGTTTGTCGCTCTGCCAGTGTCCCAGGGAGAGGTTGTGCACGTACCGGATGCTGTCCCGGCCGTGCATCTGGCTCCTTTTGTCAGATGGGCTTATTCAGCTGCAGGATTTCTTAGATAGCCTGACTGATGCAGCTGAGACAAAGGTTTGCTGCAAGAAAACCCTCTCTTGGTGAAAATGTGCTGCTTCTGGTTGTGAGTGCAAAGATCTCAAGGGTCCAGAAAGCTCCCGAAAAACTGGGTCCAAACTTAACTCTCAGATCTTAGTCCTGGTTGACGTGGATCTGCCTCCACACAGTGCAGGTCCATTTGTTCTCTAGTCCAGGCTATGTTGCAGCCACATCTCTGTATCCCTTTGGAATAGCATCTGATGTCTTCTGGACCTTACAGCAACTTAAGCTTTGAAGACATTTCAAAATAAAGAAGTATCTGTGTACTTATTAAGCACAGGCACCCAGCCCAGCAACAGCCTAGCATGCACAGGAAAGCCATTCCAACCTCAGGTTTGGGTTCTGAACCTCTGAATAAGCCCTGCTTCCCAGCTTTGCTATGCAGCCATAGAAACTGAACAGGAATTTATCTGAAACAGATGAAAGCTGATAATTTCACATAACCACATAATTCAGAAACTACAGGGTTAACATCAGAGCCCCTATAATAAAGTCACACAGATGGCAACACTGGTGCTGCTGGAAGAACCTGCCACTTGCCACACGGGTTCCTAAGCAGCTTTCTGCTCACAAACAGGGAAGGACGCGGACTGCTGCCACCCTCCTGCCTCGCCTCCAGCCACAGCTCCCCCCGCCTCTCCACAGGTCCCCGCAGCAGCTCCCGAGAGCACTGGATGAGCCCGGGCTGCGCTGGTTGCCCCTGAGGCACAACCCAGGGCCTCCCCTGTGCACCCCAAGCGTGGCTGACGCTGGGTGATGCTCTAAGGCACCGAGTTCCTGGAAGGTCTCCAGTGGTCTGAAGTCTCGGGGTAGCTGTGAGAGTGGAAAGGTCTTGGAAACCCTTGTATACATATCACATGCTGGAAAAAAGGAAAGGAGGAGGAAAAAGAGCAGTGTTTCACCTGTGCTGCCAACCTGCAAGCTGAGGGAAGATGACCTGAGGGAAGGTCCTAAAGGGTGAGAAAAAGAGAGAGGAGAACTGGGAAACCTTCCCAGAGCAGGAGAACGCCTGCCATACAGCAGCTGTCCTAGCATGCATCAAGTCCTTTTCCAAACCATCCTGCCCAGCCAGCAGCGCCTTTAGATTACACCCACTGGGTTTTGCTCCCAAGCATTTCCCAGTGCAATAGTCAAGTGGAAGGCCTGGACCGAGACCCAGGCGTGTCAGAAATTGCCACCTCTCAGAACACATCCTCAATTCAGTGGTTCTGCCCCTGCTCTGCAGCATTGCTCCATTCCTCAGGGAGCTGATAACCCTGCATCGTCTAGCTCAGGCCACACTCATGACACTGTTTTTTTTTCTGCCTAGACTCACGATACCTAATCCCTGCTTTCCTGACTGGAGGATTCCACCGAATGGGCCTGCAGCTTGTGCACGACCAAGGAGCAATGAAGGTACCACACTGTCTCCACTGGGTAAACCAAAGATCTAAACTTACTTAACACAGAGGTTTCACCAGTCCTTCCACACCATAAACCACAATAGCTGCAGGCAAACCCTCTCCAACCCCTGTGAATTCTCATGGCTTGGTAAAGTCTTGTCTAGGGACCACAGGCCACATGGCCACCAACCACAAGCATCTTCCATGGGCACATGGAGACATGCTGTGTCCCCATGAGGCCAGTGCACCAAATCGGAGCATTCTTCTGAGCTGGGATCACAGATGAAGTCAACAACGATTTGGTTGCGACAAAACCACAGTGTTGTTCATGGCCCAAGGAGCCGTGCTGACAGCGCAGAGAGGAACAAGGAGCCACTGTCTCCCGAGCTCCTTGAGCTCTCACACATCACACTTGCTCTCAGGACCAGCAGCCAGGGAGGAACTCCAGCCAGGAGGCCACGCCTGGGAACACAGAGCAGATGAAGAAAAGAAACCCAGAAGAGTAATTCTTGGCTAAAGAGAGCATCTTAAGACTGCGTGGACAATGCTAGGCTTTCAAAATGCTGAAAGAGGGTCAACTGGTCCCAGACTCATCCTCCTCTGCCCCTCTGAGAGATCCTCATCGTTGTGCCTCTTCTACCCAGAGTCACCAAACCAGAAGTGACGGGCCAAGGAGAGGACACATTTGTGTCCCTCTGTCGTGCTTTATAAAGCCACAGGGACAGTTTTTGCTAAACACTTGGTGGGCTGAGGCAGGGCGAGGGAGGGTTTCACTCACCACTTAGGGTCACAGGTAAGAAACCCACACGACTTGGGAAGAACAAGAAAACAACTGAATTTATTAACTATTTACAACAAGAAGCAAGATATTGAAAGAGAGAAACCACATCTTAAAAAGGCACTTCTCCCCCACCCCTCTCTTCTTCCCAAAGCCCAAAGGCTTTGTTCTGTACCTTCTCCCCGCCCCAGCGGCGCAGGGGGGCAGGGAGCGGCGGGTGCAGTCAGTCCAACGCTCCTTCCTCCCGGCTGCCACGTGGAGTCCCTTTCTCACAGGAGAGTCCTTCTCCAGCGTGAGTCCTTTTCCAAATGGGGCTACAGTCCCCCGTCAACTTCTAGTTCCTGCGTGGGGTCCTCCACG
>NW_010114063.1:0-19040 GCF_000699245.1 Pterocles gutturalis
GGTTCTGCCGCTCCCTTCGGGCCGGGAGCTCAAGGGCAACGGTAACGGGATCTGCCTGGGAGGGAAGAGCCTTTTGTTGTCCCCTCGCTACTGTTGTCTGGTCCCGGGGCTGGGGGCGCAGCGCACCCCCCCGCCCGGTGCAGTGCAGCCCGCGGAGGGGCTGTGCGACACCAGCAGTTTTCTCTCCGTCTTACTTCTCCCCAAAGCCACACAGCGATAGGATTTAGCACTTATGTGAACCCTTTGTTTACACCTGACCTAATGTTTATCCCAAGGCTAACAGGATTTCCTGCCTGCTGAAAAAAAAACACCTACGTTGGGTATCATCGCTGTAGTACTGTCTATGTATTGCTTCTTACCAGCAGTGAGGATCAGTGTTGAGGTGTTCTCTCGCTGCATCAGAAGAAATCAGGTGAAGGAACCCCATCTGTCAGGAGGCTGGGACATGAATAGAAACAGAATTAGCAAAGAAAAGAAAAACATTGATTGCTATCACTGATGGCTGTCAGGACAATAGTGAACATCAGGCATTATAGTCACAAGTATCTAGGCACAGGCGATATACAGAATCTGACCAAAGAGAATTGTGAGCACCTGAACATTAGACAGATCATTTCATATTCTGTTCAGCATTGCGAAGTATTTCTGAATGAAAACAGTACTCTTTCTGTGTCCTTTTTGGAGTGGGGTCTTGCTTTCTGTGACCGTAAGGCTGTACACAGCATGTGTATTCTTCTAATGTGTGTCTAAATCACTGCTGTATTTTTGCATACGAAGCAAAATTGCACTATTAATTATTATTCTGGAAATACATCTCTTCAGTAGTCAGATCGCAGCTTGGCTGTTGCTGCTCTCTTATCAGTCCTGAATCTCATTCTTCAGATCTGATCAGAAGGATCTGGCAGAGATCCCGTGTTGTGATTAATTCTCCGCTCGCTAGCATCCCTCCACAACGCTTCATGGTGGGGGTGGTTTTCTTTCAGAAATTGTACAGTGAACCAGTCTTCTGCCTATGTGTGGCAGAGCAGGTTACTATTTGTGCTACTATTGCTTTTATTTACTAGATTGTTTTTCTTCTCTGTGATTGGATGCATCTTCTTGTATCAGTCGATTAACATTAGGACTCTAAAAAGGGCAACAGATAATACATCTATCCGTGAATAGCCTAACCTTAAATCTCTGCACGGTTACAGGCTTATTCTTTCTATATATTCTCTAACAGTGTGCAGCAGTATCTTTTTGACCAGATAAGAGATATTTGCAATCTTTGGTCAGAAGACTTTAGCTATTGAAAGCCTCATTGATTTTTAACCGTGAAAACTTTTTGATGACAACTGTGAGATTTTCTGTTTCTGCTTAGTTGCTTGTAATTGTACTTTGTACCCGCTGGGGCAGCTTTGTGTCTGCTGTTTCTGTAGTTATTCTACACCAGCTAATGTAGGGGACTTCACTCTGTTGAAAATAGTGGAGTTATTACAGTTGTCACTGAGAGCAGATTTTGGACCAAAAATTGAGAACTGGATTTGCGAGCTGTCCTGCTGATTGTTTGCTGCTTTTGCCTGAAACGTGTCAGGCTTAGTGATTCATTTTAAGTGCTCATGATTGCTCTGGGTTCAGGTATGTTGGCTTAACTACTTGTAATGAAATATAATTTTGGAGGGAAATCTGGGAACAAAAAAAATAAGTCTCAAGTTGATTTCCTTCTGTATGAAAGGTTTCATTCAACTATGTGGGGGATATATCAGTGCCACTTACTATATCTGTGCTGGAATGTTTCTGTGACATTTCTGTATTACTATTGCTGTAGCTCTCTGGTAATAGTAGAAGTGAAGTGCCAGTCAAATAGAGCACTATTGTTACTGCTGTGAGGTTGCATAACTTTGCTAAGAGCTAATCTAGACATAAAGAGGTAAAAATACTATTCCTCAGCAGTTACTGGTTTAGGTAACTGCTGAGAATAATGTGCAGACAGAAGATTTTACTACAAAACCTTGAGAGTGACAGGATTCTGCCATTCTACCCGCAGCACAGGCTTGAGGGTGACGCTATTTTAACAACAAACCCATACTGATATACTTACCTTTTCCAAAACAACTTTTCTGGCAAAAAGACATTTTAGTTTTCACTTATGAATCTATGGTTTCAGCTAAAGCTGTGGTATTCCCTTGCCAAATGCCGATGTTGTAAAGCAGTGTTTTTGTCTGAGTTCAGGGCTGAGTATCAGTCCTAGGAGGAGGATTTTGGCTGGGAGCATCACAGGGGTTGATTCTTAACATTGCCAGTTTTTACCTGGTCAGGCAGAAATACATAGTAAGCAGGTTGCAAACACGGCTATATTGATAGTAGTGGTGAGGAAATGATTCCTTGTTTGGAGATTTCAGGTCCTGCTTGCAAGCTTTGGTGCGGACAGGATCTACTGTTCGCGAGACTTAGTGATATTTGGTAGGAATACGATTTCATGCCAAGAATACCTGTCGGCAGTCATAGAGATTTATTGGTCAATACCATAGTTCTCTAGGAGGTTTCTAAGAGAACCACTGTTTATTTCCATCAGCTCTCTCAAAAGTAATTTCACAAATTGAACTAACTTGGGAAAACCCCTCTTGAGTTGAACACTTCACCTTTTCTGAATATATACTTTGTCTGAATTCTCAACATATTTTGTCACAGCTTAATTTCCCTTCCAAAAGAAACTACTTCTTCATACTCAAAATTCATTAACCCTCCCTTCCCCCCTCCCAAACACTTCCAAATAGGAAGAGGAAACAAATGATGGGCTGACAATATGACTGCTTACCCATGCAGCACAATCTCCATGGAAACAGACTGTCCTAGAATAGCTCAATCACATGAGGGTTACATGACATGAATAAAGTAACCAGAAAGCTGGAAAATATCTTGGAACTGGAGATACTTGCACTTAATTCATTACTTCCCAGGTCTTTGGAGAGTAGCTCATAAAGAAAGCTGGTATTGAAACCAATTTAGTACAGGCGTATCATAATTTGTAAGTGATAGGATAGTGGAAAATTAACATGATCCTCACTTAAGGGCTGTTTATTGTTTCCAGTTTGGGAGGCATTTAGAATGAATTTTGGATAATTTTCTACATGACCTCCTGCTTCTTGTAATTGGTGCCAGTGGTTTGCAGCAATGCCTTAGTAGATCCTAGTGGATTTCCTCCCTTTGTGTCAGCAGGCACTGACCATTTCACATGTCTTAGGACATTTTAGATATTCTAAAGAGTAAATGCACTAGTTGAAGTAGGAACCACCTGTGCTTAGAAGGAATTGCAAAATTACCTTCAGAATGTTTCCTTCTAGTTGATTATGTATTCATAGGGCAAGGAGATTCATTGAGTGTACCCGTATTCAATACAAAAATGAATATATTTCACTGATGATTAGTTTTCTGTCTGTAAAGTCAGTGTTTTTAATGTGAGTGTTGTGCCAGAGTCATTGAGGAACCTATTATACAAATCAGATATAAACAAGTAAATATTCTACCAATTCACCATAAAGTAAATTACAGCTAGGTAGGAAAAAAAATAATTAGTCATTAGCTGCAGGTCATTGTATCATTAGAATACTGTAGCCTGTTCAGCCGTGCAAGGATACCGTAATTTCTATGGGGAGGCAAAGATCATCGATTACCCTTTTCCTGTTTGTCTAATTCTAGGTCATGTTATTTTCACAGCTTCAGTTCTGAGATGAAGTTCTGTAATAGGCTTTATTGTCTGTTGTATGAATGAAGACCATAAAGTCATTCCACATCTGTATTAGCACATTCGCTGTCTTGATGCCTCTAATAGAAAACAGCATAATTTCCATCGTCTGTCTCCTGGCAGAGGGTGAAAATGGGCATGGGTTATTACTCAGTGAAAGGGGAATGAACATTAGTTTTACAATTGAGATCCTCAAGATTTAATTTCAATCATTTACAGGATGTGAATGCACAGGAAGAAAACCCAAAGTTCTCAGCTGTAAGAAACTCTTGTACAGTTTTGGACAGTCCTATTGGTTATGACTGATTGTGTTCAGTAAAACAACATTGCACCGTTACATTAAACCATTTTGAACTCTTATTAAAGTTTTTGATGTTTTCATTAAATGCATTTCTGATTTATGAAATGTCTTTAGATGGGTAATCATTTAGGGCTGTTTGTCTAACTTACAAAAGAGCTACTGATGGTTTCTCTGCTTCTTGCTCTGTATCTTAGACACATCACATGAGCTATGTGACTGCCATTATTGCCCGTTTATATGGTGCTTTTCTTCCGTATGGTCATGCCATACAAATGGAAGTCCTACTCTGAACATTTTCACCCAGGCATGTCGCTCACATCAATGAACATAATCCTGCTGGAACCTGCAGCACTAACTCCGCAAGTGAAGGTTAACAGCGTCAGGTTTCGTGTCTGGTACATGGAGTGTTTACTGCAGACTGCCTTTAGGGGCAGCTACCGCTGGGCAGATTGGTCAGTTAAAGGTTACATTTTAAACAGTCTCTCTTGCCCTGCTTTGTGTAATAAAAGCAAATGCCATAGCATGTATCTTTTTAAAGCACCTAACCTGTGTTCTTCCTAAGACTTACGTTGGGATTCGTCCAGGCTTTTGGACCTGATGGTCAAGCAGGATGTGTTTTGCTCCTAGAAAGTTTACCATTGTTCACTCTCTGGATTGGTGAAAGTGATGCTCTGTTTTTTGTTGTTTCCTTTGAATGGCTTTCAAAGTGCTAAGAAGTACAATGAGTCATTCTTTTTTGATTAGTTGATTGATGACACTGCATGTGTGCACCATTGTTACAGAATTCCCATTTGCAAATGCAATCTAATACCTGGGCTTTGGAAGAGGATGAAAGGACTGAATAAAACTGCCTATTGACCAAGCATGAAAACAAGATTTTCCTTTTTTAAAAAAGCACAATGTTTATTTTTCTGGGACCCCTATATCTTTAAAATAAAAAAGCGGTTTTGACTCTGCCTTTATTCCTGTACAAGGAGCAAGCCTGTGAAACAGTCCTATTGTGATACAGCTTGCACTTGCATCAGGCCCAGTGCAATTTACACATACTTCAGGCATGTGAATTTGAACAATAAAATACAGATAATGTATTATTCTGCAACAGGATAAATAATTTCTTCTGGTTGTGTTTTAGGCTATTTGTAGGGGCAGTGTTTGGAAATGTTTTCAATCTGTGCAAACACAGAAATGAATCCGTTTGCATTGTGAGTACAACAGGCAAAAGCAGCTTTCTGGGAGGGCAGCAAAGGGGACTAGGGGTGGGCTATGCCAGCTGCAAATCCAGTGCAGAAAACCAGTAAATATGGGCTAGTGAAACAAACTGTACTTGCAATTGCTGTGAAATCCTCCACAGTGAACTGTAGCTAAACAAACAAATATTTTGTTTTCTCAGACAGAAAAATGAAAACCTACCCAGCCATTGGTTTCTTCCTCCTCTTCGTGATCAGCTATGGCTCTTCTGAAAACTCCAGTACATCTAGAGGGTGTGGACTGGATCTTCTCCCTCAGTACGTGTACCTGTGCGACCTGGACGCCATTTGGGGAATAGTTGTGGAGGCAGTTGCGGGGGCAGGTGTGCTGACGACGTTATTACTGATGCTGATTTTGCTAGTGAGGCTGCCCTTCATCAAGGAGAAAGAGAAGAAGAGCCCCCTGGGAATGCACTTCCTCTTTCTGTTTGGGACTCTTGGACTGTTTGGGCTGACATTTGCTTTCATCATACAAGAAGATGAAACGGTGTGCTCTACCCGAAGGTTTCTATGGGGAGTTATCTTTGCTTTGTGCTTCTCGTGCTTACTAGCTCAAGCCTGGAGACTTCGTAGACTAGTTCGACATGGGAAGAGTCCATCTGGCTGGCATCTAGCTGGTGTGGCAATCTGCCTGATGCTCGTTCAGGTCATTATTGCAACTGAGTGGCTAATACTGACAGTTGTCAGAGATAACAAGCTGGCCTGCAGCTATGAACCCATGGATTTTGCTATGGCTTTGATTTACGTTATGTTCCTGATGGTAGTCACCACGGGATTTTCTCTTTTCACTCTTTGTGGAAAGTTTAAGAAATGGAAGAAAAACGGAGTATGCCTCATTATAACACTATTTTTTTCCATTCTGATTTGGGTAGCCTGGATGACTATGTACCTCTTTGGTAATGCGGAGCTAAAGAGAAGAGACAAATGGAGTGATCCCACTCTTGCTATTGCACTGGTGTCCAGTGGTTGGGTGTTTGTTATTTTTCATGCCATCCCAGAGGTCCACTGTACCATCCTTCCACCACAGCAGGAAAACACTCCCAATTATTTTGATACTTCACAGCCAAGGATGCGTGAAACTGCTTTTGAGGAAGATATCCAGCTTCCTCGGAGCTACATGGAGAATAAAGCCTTTTCAATGGATGAACATAATGCAGGTAAGAATTCACTATAGAGTACTATATTTTTCTGTAGTAGCAAAGAAATAATCTGTACCAGACATTTTTCAGGTGTTCCAAATAATGTTCATTACAAATGACATATTTTGCACCCTACGTATTGTTCCCTTTTAAAATTTTCATTAAGATATCACCTAGTGGGAGAAGAAACAGGAAAAAATTGCAATACAGAAAATTCATGTGTTTGGTTGAACTGATTCTTCTGCATTGTTTTCTTCACTGAAAAACTAAACATTTTCAAATGCAAAGCCAACACTGAAAGCTGGAAAAAATAACTGTGGGGGGAAAAAACCTCTCTTTTAAAATAGTTTAACATTTTTTGTCATTATCTGTTAACATTTTATACGAAATATTTTCCTAAAATTCAAGAAAAAAAATTAAGTGCTTTATTTTACAAAGTGCTCGGCCTCTTGAGAAACAGAATAATTATTATTAATTATCTTTCCATTAAAATGGGATTTAGTGCCATTTTGTGGAGGAAAAATGCAAAGTAGCATATAGGCAAGTTCAAAGACAGTCTTTGTTCTGACAGCTTCAACATCTGAACAGAGTATGTATAGAGGTTTCAAGGTAATGGTTGTTTTCCTTGTCACAGCTGTTTGGTGACATAGAACAATGTGTGATGGCACATCATTAAAATCTGCAATGGAAATGTTTTTTAATGATTCCTGAGAGGGCCAGCAACAACTGTTAGCTTAAGAGATGCAAACCACTGCTGAACATTGAACCCCTATCAGAAAATACACAGGGATGCTTATGTGGCTGGCGATGGGAAGCACAAGCCTGGTCGCAGTCTGGTGATGTCTCACAGTTAGAGAAAACATTTCATTACTAGTCACACTGCTTTTTATTTACTGTAATTGAGAAGAAGACTTGGGTGTCCCAGCCAATAGTTGCCACATTGCTTTGGCAGCCCCCAAAAGAAGGCTTGGGGCACGTTGTCGAGGCACTTCAGCTTCCTATTTATCTTCATGTATCTTTGATTTCCTCTGGGTTTGATGTTTCCTCTGGATATAGACCAGGCATGGAGAAATACAGCACTCTTGTTTGGCACAAAGTCGGGTCAGGAAGGCAGTTTCCCTCCAAGTGTTTTAGCAGGAACTTTAAAGGTCTCCTTGTAGCTTGGAAGCTTTGAACAGAAAGGAGTTAAGATCCTGTGAGTATATACCAAGGGCAGTGGTAAAAAAAAAAAAATCTCATGGATAAAAGAACAGTTGTTTATTACTAATGTTCCAGAGCAACAGAGGCAGCTTCATGATGGACTGTAAAAGCACTCATCTCAGTCATCTTTTTTCTTTTTTATTGTAACTGCCCTCCATCCCCCATTAAATTAATTTCATAGCAAGGTAACTGCAGGGACTTCAGTGGAGCTATTTCTGACTAAGGCAGATCTAAGAACAAAATTAGATTTTTCACTTTGTATTATTCCCATTAATGCCTACATTTTAAAAAAGAACTGGAAGCTCTTTTTCATCTAATCATTCACTGATGAAGTTTTTTAGTGAAATGGATAGCTATATGATAGCTATACAATCATTACAGTATCTGTTATAGTGCAATTTGTGTTGTGTTTTAATCTATCTGAATCTTACGCAGTAGAACACAAAATAATTTCCTTATCTGATGCCCTTATTAATATTTATTGTAATAAATGCCTGTCATTCCTATTCCTGTGGCATGTGGGAGAAGGATACATACATTTTTAATCAATCAAAACATATTCATTATTCCTCTGTAGCAATTCTTTTAAGTACAGACTTATGACAACAGGGTCTGGAGACAAAACTTAGTAGTATGGTAGAAGCTTAAAGTAAATACAGATAATAATATTCAAGTCACACATTATGTCTGCTGAAGTGTTAAGTCAGATCACTGTACTGATGGTTGTCCGTGGGTAAGCACCTGGAATCTAGTAGCAATTGGCTTTCTGCAGGTATGTAGAGAATGTTCTCTTCTTTTATTCATTTAATTAACCTCAATTCTATAATTCATTATTAAGGGTTTAAAAATTAAAGGATCCTTTCTTCAATTATACTTAAGAATGATGTTTAAGAATATCAGATCTACTAGTTGTAAAATTTTGGCAGACATGATAACCAGAAAACACCTCTTAGTTCCCTGACTGTAATATTTGTTTTATTAAGTAGTTAGCTTTAAATAGAAAACATGCTTGCATAATTCTATTTTCCATCAATTCTTGTTATTTCCATTAATACTTGTATAAAGTAATTCAGTAATTTCACTCTTTTTTTTTTTTTTTTTTTTTAGATTTTAAGCAGCATTTTAAGAGTCTGAACAGCATTTAAACTATAGGTTCAAACACAAATATGTTCTCCTAGTTTCTCTCTTTCTTAGCAAATGTAGCTCTAAGTTATATATAATAACAAGAGCTGTTCTATTCCAGGAGTATCATTACGCATTAATAAAGCAAAGCTATTTTAAAGTCAGTTATTTAAACATCATTTAAACAACACACTACTCTGGGATTGTAATATTCATATGACAGACAAGTTGAAATATCTACTTAAAAGAGTTATTTTCATATCTGTGTCTTGTAAAAATGTTAGTATTTAGAAAACCTGGAAAAAGGCAACTTGAATGAGTTCTCAGTGCTCTCTGAAAGTGCATCGCACACTAGTAGGGCAACTTCTGCAAGGCAAAGAGAATTTGCCTTATAGATGAAAAATCTAGATGTGAAATGTAAAATGCTACAACTGTCAAGAAACCCAAGCCTAAGCAGCTCTGGTACTCACTGTATTGCATTTAATATATTTTAGTACTACAAGTCACCCTTGGAGCCAATGCCAAAAACCAAAGTTAGCACAATTTAAAAGAAGACTTTGACACGACGTTTGCTCAAATCTTCTTGGCACTGTTTTCTTTTTTACCTATATTAACTCTATGAAAGTAGATGTATTTAATAGTAATGGAAAATGGACAAGGAGAAATGGTAAAACTGGTATGAGAAAAAAAATTCTAAAATGAGTATTTTGTCCACAAGCTTTGTCTCTGATTGTCATGCTAAAAGGACTTTAGACTTATTGCAGTAATAGAGAAGGAAAATTTAGCAATGTGAAATTGATTTAATGGCTCTTTAAGATAACTTTGAAATTACATGGAAATTTTGTGTAAATATTTTGAGTACATGTGTAAATATTTTAATGACAGTATGCATTATAGAGATTTTTTTTTTTCCTTTATACATAGTAGCAAATACCAGTGCAATCATTTGTGTTTAACACACAATAAGAAGCCAAACTACAAAGAAAGAATACTGATGACCCTGAGATGGTTAAATATAAAATAAAAACCCATAATTCTAGTTTAGGCATTTTCATCCTTTGTTCTCCCTGTGTTCTGCAAAAGTATCTAGCTTTAAAATATAGAGTAAGTGAGGGTCTGTGTATCTGAAGTCAGTGACTGAGCGTATGCAGGGCTAGATTTCTAAATTTCTGTGTTAAATCAATACTGTTCTCCATCTCTGTGCGCAACTCTCAAAGAGAGGAGTAGCAGTGGATAGAGGACAGCATATGGCAGTGGGATCCATTTAAATCTTGTTCCACACAGTGCAACTATATTAAATCCTGGTTTCATTAAAGTCTCTGCTGAAATTCTTGTAAACTTCAGCTCATTCACTATTTCAGCCAGGGCGTGTAGAATTGTAATTTGAATTAAATATGAGAGAAATTCTTGCCCCAGGTGCCCGAACCAGGCGTGTTTCTATTTACCAGCTCACAGATGAGTATTGCCTGTTGTCACCACGTGAGTCGCATGGATAAATGAGCTCTGTTCCCTGGCCACATCTGAATTCAGTGAAGCCATTATTCACCCCCGAAGTAAAAAGGGAGTTTGTATGTGCCAGTCCCCGGACTGGTTTAGAGAGAAAGAACCATATCTGTAACTATGTGTATCTCTCATTTCAAGTATACATCTTGACTCCAAACTTGTGCTAAAATTAATGGAGAGACCGATGTATTTCTGGTATAAACATTAAGAAGGACAATCAGTATCTTCTTGTTTGCTACAGTCATTTGCCATGTTTAAGCTATTCAAAAGCAATATTTACTTCATATTTCTAGTTTCTCAGAGTAAATATAATCTGAAACATCTGGAAAATCCTTATATGCTAGTCATGCTGAAGTAATGCTCAGGGGGGTTGTGAGCATGCTTACTGGCTCGAGCAATGTTTTGGATCCCTGTCCTCTGAATTTGATAGAAAGCAAAATGCAATATTTTACTTAACCCCACAGTACCCAGGGCAATACACGAAGCACTTTGTAAAATACATTACGCAAGATACATCAAAGGTTAGGTGACTGAAGATGTTTAGCTCCTATTGAAAGGAGACTAAGCAAACTTCAGAAATTTGGTTCCAATAAATTTTTTCCCATTCCACAGCAAACAGTTAATTTTAGGTAAAACGGATTCTTCTACAATCCATCCCCAACTAAATAAGAAAAACTGCTGTTCAAAAGCAATGTGAAAACTGGTATGGCAGCATGAAAGTTAAAGTCGATGGCAAAGTTCCCAATAACTAAACTGGAAGTGAGATACTTTTATGATTTCAAAGCAGATGCACAGCATTAATTGTGTTCCTAAGAATGATCTCTCTTTTCTAAACACAGCACTAAGAACGGCAGGATTTCGAAACGGCAGTTTGGGAAGCCGACCTAGTGCTCCTTTTAGAAGCAATGTTTATCAGCCAACTGAGATGGCAGTTGTGCTAAATGGTGGGACTGTAAGTATCAAAATGTGATGATGTAAGACGTCTTTGATATGCACTGATATATAGAACCACTACTAATGGAAAAACCTGCTTTTAGCTTATTCACAGCATGGGGGAAAGCTATAAATGAAAATCTGAGCAGCAAGTATGCATGTAATGCTTCCCTTCCCTCTAGAAAAAGATGTGGTTACAAAGTATTTTGCATTTTTTTTACTTGGCTGTTCACATTTTGCAGTGTAGCTTGAGTGAACCAAGTTCTTTGTTGAGATGACATATTCAGTGGCCCTTTCAAATTAAATTTGTGTTAAGGTATTTAACATAACTATTAAGTGACACCATTTCTAACCTGATTTTTTTTTTTTCAAGATGATGTGAGTCACACAAATGTTTACAGGCCAGCACATTACTTTAAATAAGTATCATTATTACATATAGTGGTGGTCTCTCACATATACATTTTACAAGAAAATGGAAGATGTAATTTTTTTAAGTAAGTCACAGAGTGTACATCTCTGGGGAAGGGATTCATAAAAGAGGAGTATAGGATATTTTAATGTTAATTGATTTTTCTTTCTTAGACAATAGTTTGTCATGCCATTCTTTGATAGACTTGGTTTTCTGCATCCTGGTTGTTACAGGAATGGCTTAGTGATCTGATTCCAAACAGACCTTCTAAATGGTTTTCACATGATGTGTAATTTGCATTGAAGACATTTCATATAGCAGGCATACTGTTGAAAAATAATTTTCATCCCCATATTTGTCATACATACCTACATGCTGCTTAAAAATCTACCCATGAGCCAGTTTATACTCATGTGACTTGGGTTTTCTTTATTTTGAATCATGAGCTGGTTCCATAACGCAACCTCTATGTTTAAAACCAAATAACATGAACTGATCGCAGGTCTCTTTTTGCTTTTAAACAAGTAAGTTTTAGTTGATTTTAGTGAAAAAGAGGAACTAGATACAAGGATTTTCCTGTGTGGGTAAGACAGTGGGAAACACATCAGCTTGAATAAAATGAAAAGGCTTGTGCTTTGCTGTCAGTAATGAACAGCAACCTTCTGATGTTTGGATTAATGTACACCTGATGCTTGATTCATCTATGCCTGTGTTTCCTGATACCAGAGTATGCAGCTCAGGGAAAAGGCAGTTTAAGAATGAGGAGAGAGAGAATTTGTTTTGGCATTTTGTTTGTTTTGCTTTGTTCTGAGGTGGATACAAAGCTTAATGGAGAACATCAGATAATAAAATGAGAGATATACATGTATATATAGTCATGGCTTTTACAGAGAGGTGAATGTACTGTATGGGGGGTGGAAGATGAGTTTCTTTGTATCCCTTTGCTCTGGAAAGCTGTCTTGTAGCATGATAATGCTGATTTTCAAACAGACTAGATCTCTCAGTTATGGGTTTGTTATCCTTATTTCCAGATACCAACTGCTCCGCCAAGTTACACGGGACGACACCTCTGGTGAAAGGCTGTAGGCTGTAGAGAATAAGAATCCTTGTTGCCGATGTTGTTCCCTGGCAGTGTGTCTTTGAGGGAGGAATCCATAACAGTACCAGAACAAAGCAACAAAACATCCAGGAGCTTTTGAAATCCTACAGAGGATTTGTCTAAATGTGAACACCATTGAACTGATAATTGCAGAAACAAAATCGTAAAACTGAAGCTGAACCTAATTTAAAATAGAAGTAGGCACATCTTAAATGGGAAGAGGGGGATGTTGTATTCTGAAATGTAAGATATTCTCTTATCTGTAACTAGTGTGCAAGGCAAGCCTGTTTTTGTTGGTTGCCAGTTGCTTGCAAAATACCCTCCTCTCACCTAAACTTAATTCATGTTGCCACAAGAGATTGCCATTACAGTGTGAAAACATGCAGGACTTCTTTCCATTTTGCTCCTTTTCCCTTCATTTCAAACATCATGAAAAGTACCTTGTTTGCTTCATTAGCTGTACTGTACAGTTACGTACATCATGTGTAGTCAGGCACTGTCACTCTGTGGCAACTAAATTACCATTACACTGTAGGGTGATACTCTTCAAAAAGCTGGTGTAGGAAATGCAGTTCTGGAGGGACGAAAGGTCTGTGCATGTTTTATGTGAGTTATGGAGCTTCTTGAGGCAGAGGGAAAAAGCGTAGGTCCAGCCCAGAGGCAGCTCTCCTCGGCCGTGTGGCATTGATTCCCGATATTCCAGCCTCACCCTGGGTGCAAGCAAAGAGCTGCAGGCCCTCACGTCTCCTACAGACGAAGCCATTAAGTGAAACTTTGGAGGGATATACTTTTGCAAAGACTTAGCTCGGGAGAGAATGTGACTTGAGTGTGCCAGAAGGAGTTTGTGGTGGTGGATGAAAGGTGAGGTGCTGCCCTGCCCATGCCAGCCTGCTCCATTGGGCTGAGCCTGGCCAGCAGGACCGTGGTGGCAGCGGAACGGCACCAACCACCTTTCCGGAGAAACTCTGCAGCAGAGAGGGTCAGGACCTCCTGTTCTAATCCCTGTTCATATGAGTAGTCCCCTTGACTGCAGTTGTTTGTGCATTTAAATGTGGTTGTGCATCTTAGTGCCTAGCTAGTAAAGTCTCCATGCTGGAGGTTGTTTGTTGTTGTTTTTGTTTTTTTAAGGTGGTTCTTCCCTACTCCTCCCCCTCCCCTCCACTTTTTTGAGTTGATACAAGGCAAACTTTCTCAAAGCTTTCAATCTTTGTTTTCTCCAGGTTATTTAAAAGGTTCCCATTGCCCATTGTTTGTGCCATGGTTTTTCATTACATTTAAGCAATCATTCCTTTATTTAACATTTAATACATATCGGACATTGAAAACACCATTGTATCCTCACCGTTTGGACAATGTTAATCTTAGCTTTCCTTGACACTAAAAGCTAATTGTTTTTACTTGAGGGCATAGGAAACATATAACAATTAAACTTTGCATATGCTGTAATAAAAATATATATTTTCAAACTAAAAAAATATAATGTACAAATAACCAAGTAGCTTAGTAGCTTCACAGAAAGAAGTTACTTGCTGTATACTGCAAAAGAAAGACAAGCTTTTTATTTTTCAAGAGTCTTCCTGATTCGTGTACCTCCCATTCTATTGAATTAGGAACTTAGTCCTGCAGACTTGTACTCCCACAGTAGTCCCATCGACACCAGTTGGTCTACATACAGGTACAGAGGCTGCAAGACCAGTCCCTAAGTGTTGCACACAGATACATATGTGTATATATATACGGGAAAAATACAGATTGCCATTCTTGCCATGATCATCTTATGGGGTTTTATTTCAAAGCCCTTCTCTACCAGAAGCGATGTTTTTCTATCATGCATGAGTAAAGGAGTATGTTAGCTCCCCCCTGCCCTTCCCTCCTCGAGGCAAAGGAAGCATGTGCTTGTTTTTAGGGAGTGCTTATTTTATTTTGTGAGTAACTAGATGGCCTTAGTAACCAAGTCGGGTAGGGGTGGATATTGCATGCTATCCAGCGACTTAGAAATACATTTTGCTTGTTTTAACCAAAGCTTTGATCAAATAAGATAGTATTTAAGATAATGATAGTTACCCAGAAGATCCACCATTTGGACAATAAAAAAGCCTATTACCATCACTTGCCTGCAGAATTTTTAATTAAAAAACAACCTCATAAAACTCTATTGTAAAAACATGTAAGATGACCATGGCATAAATGGTAGGACAGCTTTCTTTTAAAAAGTTTATCATGCTACAACCAGGATTTATGAATTATAATACACATTTTACAGACCTTGGACAAAATCTGTACAAGATATAGTTATCTTAAGAAACACTTTTCTTTTTCTAGATGTGACTGAATTGATAAATAGAGTTCCCAATCCTGCTCCTGATGAAGTTGTTTGGAATTGGAAGCCTTATGCAAAGATATGGCCAGATCCTCACATGACTAGTCTCATTGGGTTAGTCATGTGGACTATTCACAAAATTAAAAATTAGCAGGATTGGGTTTAATTTGTGGTGGTGAAGGTGTGGCAATAGATTAGGAGGGTCTCTGTTTTTCAACTTTATACAATTAGTAATAAGCAACTTTTTTTTGTAAGTTACTAGTCTGTGATGTAAAATGCCCCAAATAAAATGGTAATTGAAGAAAGGCACCTTTATGTTAACTTATTTTTTGTTACAGTAAACACATCGTTTACTTTTGCCTTTTATGAAAGTTATCTAGAATGTAGAGCATCTGTGAACAACATAAGTAAGCACAAGCCTTTCGCAGTTCAGTTAATTATAATTAGCTTTTATTCTATAAAAGCTACTATGTTGACCCTTGATGGCTATGTGCTCATGGTGTTGCCATGCAGAAAAATGAAATTGTAAAGCATCTGAAAAAACTATTACTGAAACAATATTTGTAAAAACTGGCTTCTGATCAATGGCTGGAAAAAAGTTCAAAGACATACTTTACAGATCCTGTCCTGCTTTCAGGTGAGTTGAGGGTGTTTGACACTTGCCAGAAAATACGTTAGCTTCTTCAGAAGAGCACTCTCAGTATATACAGTTTTTTCGATAAACAAAGTACATGAAATACTATAGAACTAGATGTTTCTGGTTTTAGTTTAAACACAGGTATTGCGGCTGTTTGAGCTTGATGCCTTGCATCTAACCAAAGGCCATGCAAAAGGGAGCATTGTAGCTTTTATAATAGAACAATTGGACTATTCTACCAATTTACAGGATTACAAAGCAGGTGCTTTTTATTAATTGATGAGAGCTAAAGCTCATTTTTGATAGATAATATATATTTATTAAATGTATTAATGTATGTTTTATAACGTACCCTTTTTTCCGCTGATTGTTGCATACTGGTATCTTATTAAGTACATCTTTAAAGGATTTTCAAGACAATCAATGTGTACCATGATGACTGTACATAAGTATACAAAACTACAAAGGTTGTAAAGCATGGGCAAATGTTTTATTTTCAAAATGCTGTTCTTAACGAGAATAAAGGCTTTACTATTTACTTACAATGTTTGTGTTATCTTGGTGTTAAAATCCACCTAAATGTTTTCTATTACAGTAAACTAATGGTGCTACAGCCAGCATTGTCCTGTGGTGATGCCACGGGTGCAATTCTGCAATATAACCCAAGTTGCACTAAAGGAAACTGGCTCTGAGAGGCATGGGCCACATTCCTCCACTTTTGGCCACATGCACACATTTACCCTTAGCTCTGGCACCTATCAAACCCACGGTGGGCCAAAGAGCTGAGCAGACAAACTCTTAACACTAAAAGTGATTTTCTTTTTATTTTTTCCAGTTGGCTCAGCAGTTGCCTGTACTGGCTCAATCTCTAGTACTTGTGAAAAGGAGGGGATAAGATGGTACAGCTGGGGTTGAAGAATGCAGGTGGAGAGAGTTTCTTCTTCAAATGGGTTGGTTTTCCTGATCTGGTGCAACAACCAGCATCACCGACCAGGAAAAAGCAAGGGGTGGGTACTGGTATAACGATGAAGACAAAGTCTGTAAGTGATGGAAGAAATCCATGTTGAATCACAGTAACAGCTAGAGAGTATCTGTGTTTTATCATGCTTTCAGTCAAAACAACTAGGCCTTTGTTTGACTTGAAATAGTAGTAGAACTGCAGTATCTTCTCTAATTCTGAAATTATAAAGGCCTAAAGAGGACTGTGCTTGACAGGACTAAATTAGAACAATAATGAGGGCTCCTTAGCAGGGGGTCCAATCTGATTTTTATTCTGCTTGCACCTTATGTAAGTACGAATACACAAGATTGCTGAAAATGCTATCACTGTGGTCTTAATTTTGCACTTTCTCAGCACATGTGCTAAGTGATAACAAAAGGGCCTTTGACTTTTTTCCCCTGCAGAAATGCAGAGCAGCCCTAGCTCTCATTGCCTTCAGTTGAAATTGCAGAGGCGCAGCGTTTCTGAAAATGAAACTGTTACGAACAGAGCCTGGATTTGTGTAAATTGACACAGCTCTGCAGAAGTCAGTGAAGCTACTCCAGTTTATACTAAATTAAGATTTTTGCCTTAGTTTTAACACTTGCCCACATGTGGGTGTAACCCCCTTTATTTTATCCAGAGTTTTGTCCCTGACAGAAAAGCTTGCAAGTGAGCATTCAGGAACACAAGATAAATTTTTGGCTAAATATGCACAATTCCATCTGTTTTAACAGAATTGTGCTCACTTACACTAGGACTGAATTATGTCTTGGCACATTGGGTTCTTATGTAATCTCCCTTTGATTTACAACACCCCACATATAAAAGTAAAGCTGTAATACTGAGTGTTTCTAAATCCACAAAGTTTATTCCATGAGCTCTGTATTTTGTGATATTGGTGTGAAAACTAAAATCGAGATGTTGAATGATTTCATGTATGTTCTGAGTCTTCTGATTTGCTTCCCACTGCAACCATACAAAATGAAACATTGAATACTTAACTTTCCAAAACATCCCCAGAAACAAAAAAGTAAACATCCATACTTCCACAGCAAACACTCTGTTGTTCAATAAATAAATAAATACATAAAAGTCCCCCACCCAATCCAAAAGACATATTTCTTCTATGCATGGCATTTTTTTGTTTTGACAGAGCTTCAGCACTCAGACACGCGTATGCAGTTCTCAGTGCCATCTGTGGGAGTTGTGTGTGTGTAGCTGAGGGCAGAGTTGCTTGTTAGTAAGAAAGTTATTGGATTGTTCAAAAAAAATGAAAGCAGCTCTTTGAGGTTTTTGCTTTGAAGAATTTTCAATTAAAAGTCAGTGATGAAGTCATACAGTTCACCTAGTATATAAATATATTTTTGTCATTTAGGACAACAAGCAAGGTCAAGGAAGAATAGCTTTTCTATGTCTCAGTGGAAAGAAGAATGTTATCCATGTGATTGCAAAGGGTCTGCCAAATGGGAAAAAATCAGTCAAACAAAGAGCACAGGGTTGCTTGCTCGAGTAAACAATTCTAAATGAACAAAAGCTCTACATAAAAGTAAAATGTCCCACCCCCTAGTGAAAGCTGTTTTCAAAGCTCTGTATTCTTTCAGAGTGCTGTAATACAGATTAACCTAATGTTTTTCTTCTGCTGATACAAAAGTCTGGTTCCTCAGTCTACTTCTGTGATTTCAGCTGTCGTATTCTCTTCTTAATATTTTAATATTTCACACACTGCCTCTTAACTTATGAAGATAAAAAATCTGTTTTTCTACTTTGTACATTTCAGAAGATGCATCTGTACTGTACACCTTTCACATCAAGCAAGTTTGTTGGGGGAGTTATCTCTTGTAAAAGTTATGGTAGAGGCAACGCAATGAAGGACAAATAAGCCCAAAATATCCCCTTTTGTACATAGAGTTTCAGGAGAGCTTAGTTACCCTTCCAAGGCATGCAACTGAAAGCCAGCAAACAAAATCCTCTTGGTACGTACCCGGAATACCAGCCTGCAATAGGCCCATGTGCTAATTTAAGGTGCTCAATGCGCTACCAACCTGGAAGATCTCAGCTCATAGAAAATATGCAGGAAAAGTGATGTATGATGATGGGGAACAAAAACTATACTTTATAAACCCAAAATTTGACTGCAGCGGCAGGATACACCCTATGTTCTACAATGATCAAGGTAATATCTGCCCAGTGTCTTGCTGGCACAAGACCCATATGGATTTTAGGGCTTTTGGTTGTACAGCTGGTAAGGAGAAGAATCAGAGTGGATTAAATATCCCATGTGACTAGGAATGTCCCATATACAAAATACTAAATATTGCACTGAATTTTATTTAATATTCCTTGATGTGATGAAGCTGGCCTTTGCAAATATTTCATAAAAATTGCATCAGGTTCAAAAACCCCAGAGCTCCCACACACTCT